>NW_006922196.1:1078289-1114286 GCF_000298275.1 Orycteropus afer afer
CTTCCATCACATCAATTCTTCTCCCTTGTCCTTCCAAAGTGTTATCTATTTCTGACAATTTACTATTAATCTTCTGGATTTCTATCTGTAGATTTAGAATCATTTCTAATTTTTCATAGATTTTGTCATTTTTTTCTTGTATTTTCTTCCAAAATTCTTAAAAGGTTTTTTCTGTGTTTTCTTTGGTCTGTCTCTCAATCCTTTGAAGACACGAAAGATAATTCTTTTGAATTCCTTATCAGAGAGTTCCAAGGCTACTTTTCCTCAGGGATGTGTTCTAGGTCTGTATCCTGCTTCCTTGTTTCTACCATTTTATCTTCCTTCTTTGTGTGGACTGTGATGGTCTGTTGTTTCCAAGGCATCATGAAGTTTTTGTATTTAGATCTCTGTTAAAAACTGTTTGTGAAGAGCAGTCAAGGGTGATTCAGGCTCTTCTTGGTGTTTTTTTGTCATTGGTCCTTTGGTGGAGAAGGAGGTAGTGGCTCTCGCTCAGTAAGTGAAGTTGCAGGAGGTGTGGGTGTAGTTGTGTCTTATGCTGACTGTTGTTGTCTCCCACTCATTTAGACACAAATTTCAATTGAATAACCATCAACAAAATAAAATCCCATGGACAAAAATCACACCATGTAATCACACAGGAACAGTAAGCAAAGAAAGAAGAAAGGGAAGAAGTAAGAAAACCTGCAATATCTGGGGATAGGGCACTAAGAAAAAAAAGTAGAGAAGGAGAATAATAAATGAAAAAAAATATGTGGGAAAAATGCCAAAAGAAAATCAAGGAACATGGTTAACCACAAGAAAAAAGGGGGAAGAGATTAAAAAAAAAATCAAACCTTAAATTTTAAAAAAATAAAAATAAAAATTTCAATCAGGCACAGGGAGAAGAAAAAATGCTGAAAACTAGGACCTGGGAGGGGACGAATAAGAATAATAAAAAGGACAAAAGTATTAATAATTTAGTTGTTTTAAAACAGACAAATACAAGCAAACTAATCACCAGAAAGAAGAAAGTGAAAAAGAAAAAAATAAAAATAAAAAAAGAGAAAAAAAAAGTCGGTGGAGGACAGGGCAGGGCACCCAGGCTCCGTCTGAGCACACAGATTGTGATGGAGTTCCTGTGGGCCCAGAAGGTAGGTGGGACTGGAGGATGGCCACACCTCCCTTCACCAAGCGGGTTTGGGGTGTAAGAGTAAAAAGAGGAATGTCGTACCTTGTCAGTCTTGCAGGTCCTGAGTGTCCTTGGGGTTGCTGGAAAGCAGAATGTATTCTTAAGCCCTAGGAATCTGCGAGAGCGCTGTCTCTTTAAATATCCAAAATAGTCAAGCCACTTTTTAAACCTTCAAAATGGTGGCGCCCTCCGGACCAGAAAAGTCCACAGCTCAGCCCACCTTTCTCTTCACCTTCTCCGTTTGTACCCCAGCCACCGTACACAGTCCTCCGTACAGTCCCTGGCTAGCAGGGTGATGTTTAAGTTAATTCTTAGGTCCTACCACCACTCGGGAATTTCCAAGCTGTCTGTGCTGTCAGGATCACTCAGAATTGCTGCCAGACCACAGCTCCATCTGTCTCCTTTTTTTTTGGTATTTTCATGCAAATTACCTGCTAGTTGGGGTTTAGTCCACTTCTATATCCTTCCCTTCGAGGCTCAGGGGTCCAGAATTATCTTCTGTGTCTGTGTTATTGGTTTCCCTTTTCTTTGTTGAAGAGGGTCTGTGCAGTCTTTCTGCCTAGTCTGCCATCTTGCCGGATCTCCTCGG
Organism: Orycteropus afer afer; assembly: GCF_000298275.1. Lineage (NCBI taxonomy): Eukaryota > Metazoa > Chordata > Mammalia > Tubulidentata > Orycteropodidae > Orycteropus > Orycteropus afer. Next base: position 1,080,047 of record NW_006922196.1, read on the forward strand.
AAAATATAGCCTTGGTGATAGAAATGATACTGGAGATTGCATGATAGGATTTTGCAAAATCAACAATTTATTCACTGCAAATACATTTTTTTAACAACATAAAGAATGGCTACACACATGGACCTTGAGAGATGGAATAAACAGGAATGAGATCAACTACATCTGTGGAAAGAGGCAACAGAGAAGCTCAATATCTTCAGCCAAAACAATGCCCGGAGCTGACTGTGAAACAGACCACTAACTGCTCATATGCAAGTTCAATTTGAAGCTGAAGAAAATTAAAACAAGTCCACAAGAGCCAAAATGTGATCCTGTATTTATCTCCCCTGAATTTAGAGACTATCTGAAAAATAGATTTAAAGCAATGCGTACCACTGACTGAAAACAAGAAGAGTTGTGGAATGTCATCAAGAACATCATTCATGAAGAAAGTAAAACATCATTAAAAAACAGAAAAGGAAGTAATGACCAAAATTGTTATCAGAAGAGGCCTTGAAACTTGCTCTTGAATGGAAAATAGCTAAAGACAATGGAAGAAATGATAAGATAAAAGAGCTGAACAAAAGATTTCAAAGGATGGCTCGAGAAGACAAAGTTATTTATTATAATGAAATGTGCAAAGACCTGGAATTAGAAAATCAAAAGAGAAGAACACATTCAGCATTTTTCAAACTGAAAGAACTGAAGAAAAAGTGCAACCTCGAGTTGCAATATTGAAGAATTCTACAGGCAAAATATTGAATGATTCATAAAACATCAAAAGAAGATGGAAGGAATACACAGGTCACGACACAAAAGAAATGGTCAATATACAACTATTTCAGGAGGTGGCTTATGATCAAGAACCAATGATATTGAAAGAAGAAGCCAAAGCTGCACTGAAGGAATCAGTGAAAAATAAGACTCCAGGAATTGACAGAACACCCATTGAGATGTTTTTAAAAATGGATGACGTATTGGGGCCTTCCGATAAGATGGTAGAACGGGCAGATAAGCTACACAGACCCTCTTCAATAAAGAAAAGAGAAAGTAATTGACAGAGATACAGAAGAGAATTCTGGAGCCTGAGCTTCAAAAGGAAGTATAAAGAAGTGGATTAGGCATGAACTAGTCAAAGAACCTCAATGAAAACAGTGAGCATGTAGATGGACAGAACTGCAGACTATCAGCTACTCTGACAGCACCAACAGTCTGAATACTTCAAAGTGGTGTTGAGACCTAAGGATTGACCTAAAGATCAGTTGTAGTCAACAAAGGCTGCAGGGAGGACTGCGTTGGTGGCCAATCACTAGGAAGGGAAACAGCAGCTGGGGAGACAAACTGAGCTATGGACTTTCAGCTGTCTGGAAGGTGAAGCCATTGTGACTGTTTAAAAGCAGTGGCTACTTTGGATATTTAAAGTGACCAAGGGCACAGACATTTGGAATGTTTACATTCAGTGGCCATTTTGGGTATTTAAAGTCACTGAGGGAGCAGTCATTTCAAATGTTTGCAAGAAGTAGCCATTTTGGATATTTAAAGTGACAGCATTGCCATTTGGATTCCAGGGACTTAAGCATAGGCTCTGCTTGCCAAGGACATCAGGGACATACGGGAGGCTGACAAAGGGAAAGGAGACAGTCAATGAGTGTATAAGTGCTGCCAACTATTGAATAGAGAAGCACAGTACCCTCCTTACTTAGATAACATTCAAAGAAAACAAAAATCATGAGTGAAGCATTCCAACATACAATCACCAATTAGATATAAACACAAAAACATCATAATGTCTGGGACACAACAGACCATCACAGTCCACACAAAGAAGCATGATAAAGCAGGTGAGGCAAGGGACCAGGATACAGACCCAGAACACATCATTGAGGAAGAAGCAGCATTTGGAACTTCCTGATAAGGAATTCAAAAGAATTATATTTAGCTTTCTTCGCTGGATTGAGAGACAGATCAAGGAAAACACTGACAAAAATAAAGAAAATACAGAGAAAACACTAGAACAATTTCAGAAGAAAATACAAGAACAAAATGACACAAAATCTACAGACAGAAATTCAGAAGCAAATGCACTGCGTCGAGTTGGATCCGATTCATAGAGAGCCCTCCTTGGCTTTCCGAGGTGGTATCACTATGGAAGTAGATTGCCCAAATTTCCTTCTGAGGAGTGGCTGGTGGGTTTGACAAGAAGATTGATACTAAATTTTCAGAAATAGATAACACATTGAATGGGCAAAGAAGAAGAATCAAATCAATGGAAGGCAGACTTAGTGAGATTGAAGCCAAATATCTCAATACTTCTTTGGAAATGGATCAATCATAAAAAGATAGAAACAAAATGAAGAAAGCCAAAGATTCTTATAGGATACCAACAAAAGGAATAACCTACGTTTAATCAGAATTCCAGAACAAGAAGAGACACATAAAACCACAGAGAAAACTGTCAAAGATTTGTTGGAAGAGAATTTCCCTGCTATGATGAAAGACAAGAACACGTCCATTCAAAAAGTCCAATGAACCCCAAATACGATAGACCTCCCCAAAAAATCAAAAAGACACATCATCAACCTCACCAAAACCAAAGACAAAGAAAGAATCCTGAAAGCAGTGTGGGGGTGTGGGGAGTAACTACAGGAGCAACCAATAAGATTAAGCTCTGATTTCTCAGCAGAAATCATGCAGGTGAGAAGACAATGAGATGGTATGTATAAAACCTTGAAAGAAAAAAATTTCCAACCAAGAATTATATACCCAGGAAACTGTCCTTCAAATAAGACATTTCCAGATAAGCAAAAATGAAGGAATTTGTTAAAACCAGACCAACCTTACAAGAGATGCTAATGGGAGTCCTTTGGACAGAGGACCGACCAACAACAGCAAACAACAACCAACCATTAATACACAAGATGACATAACCCAGAAACCAACCCAGTTATTGAAGTAACCAAAGTAAATAAGCTTAAAAGATTGTAAACAGGGAATCAGAGACACCAATTGACAAATGAGGACAACCAGAAACCAGAAAGAGGGAAAAATCTGTATAGTTACAGAACTTCTAAATGGTAGGGAAATCAAGACAACTACAAGATAGAACGGACTGCTCTAAACTTGGGAAGAAAATTATAAATCCTGGGGTATCCTCAAATAAAAAATGATAAACCTTCAAATCCCAATGAAAAAGAGGGCAAGCACAAATATTTAACAAATACTAAAACAATAACAATGAAAGAAGTGATAACTCAATTCATAAACAAAACAAGCTGAGCACAGAAAATTATATGAAAAAAGAAAAGAGCAATCCCACGAAAAGCACAGAGCAAAATGACAGCAACTAATTCATACTTGTTGATAATTACAGTGAATGTCAACACTGCAACAATCAAGAGATGGAGTGTTGCAGACTGGATAAGAAAACATAACCTATCAATATGCTGTCTACAAGACACACAACTTAAAGAGAAAGACAAAAATAGACTAAAAATGAAAGGTTAGAAAAAGATGTATCAAGCAAATGGCAACCAAAAAAGAGCTGGAGTGGCAATATTAATTTCTGATCAAAACTGACCTTAAGACAAATACCACCATATGAGACAAGGAAAGACATTATATAATGATTAAAGGATCGATTGAACAAGAGAATGTAACAACAATAAATATCTATGCACCCAATGAAAGAACCCCAAAATACATAAACCAGACTCTAACAGAACTGAAAAGACAAATGGATGACTGCACAGTCATAGTAGGAGACCTTACTACACCACTTTGGATCACAAATAGAATAACTGGAAAGAAACTCAACAAAGACACAGAACTAAACAACACAATAAACCAACTTGACCTTAAAGACATCTACAGAGCACTTCACACAACAATAGCAAAATATACATTCTTTTCTAGTGCACACAGAACATTTTCCAGGATAGACCATATGTTAGGCCACAAAGCAAGCCTCAATAAATTTAAAAATATTGAAATACTGAAAAGCATCTTATCAAATCACAATGCTGTAAAATTAGAAATCAACAACAGGAAGATCAACAGAAAAAGAGCAAACACATGGCAACTGAATAACACCCTCCTGGAAAATGATAGAAGAAATAAAAAATGAAATTAAAAAATTCCTTGAATCAAATGACAAATAAAACACAACATACCAAAATCTTTGGGACACAGCAAAAGCAGTGGTCAGAGGCCAATTTATACCAATAAATGCACACATCAAAAAAGAAGAGCCAAAATCTACACTTTAACCCCACATCTCCAACAATTAGAAAAAGAGCAGAAAACAAAACCTAGAGTCACCAAAAGAAAAGAAATAATAAAGATTCAAGCAGAAATCAATGAAACAGAAAATAGACAATAGAAAAAACATCAACAAGACCAGAAGTTGGTTCTTTGAAAAGATTTATAAAATTCACAAGCCACTGGCAAATTTAACAAAGGAAAATAGGGAAAGAATACAAATAACATGAATACGAAATGAACTGGGCAAATCACAAAAGAACCAACAGAAACTAAACAGATACCATCAGGATACTATGAAGAACTACTCCAACAAACTTGAAAATCTAAAAGAAATGGACAGATTTCTAGAAACATACTACTTACCTAATCTAACCGAGGCTGAAGTGGAAAATTTAAGACATAAAAAAATTACAAACAAAAAAAAGCCCCGGCCCAGATGGTCTCACTGGTGAATTCTACGAAATATTCAGAGGAGAACTGACACCAATCCTACTCAAATCATTCCAGAACACAGAAATGGATGGAATCCTCTCAAATTCATTTTATGAAGCAAGCATAACCTTGATACCAAAGGTAGACAAAGACATCAGTTAAAAGGAAAACTACACACCAATATCCGTCATGAGTATAGATGCAAAAATCATCAACAAAATACTAGCCGATAGACTACCAACAGCATATCCAAAAAATAATATATTATTACCAAGTGGGGTTCATACCAGGTATTCAAGGATGGCTCAACATTAGAAAAACAATCAAGGTCATCCATCACATAAATAAAAGAAAGGAAAAGAACCACAAGATCGTATCAATCAATGCAGAAAAGGCATTTGATAAAATCCAACACCCATTACTGATTAAAAACTCTCAGCAAAATAGGAATACAAGGGAAATTCCTCAACATAATAAAGGGCACCTATAAAAAACCAACAGCCAACATTATTCACATTGGAGAGAGACTGAAAGCATTCCCCCTTGTAAACAGGAACCAGACAAGGATGACCTTTATCACCACTTCTATTCAACATTGCATTGGAAGTCCTAGCCAGGGCACTAAGGCAAGAAAGGGAAATCAAAGTCATCCAACTTGGTAAGGAAGAAGTCAAACTATCCCTGTTTGCTGATGATATGATCCTGGACACAGAAAACCCAAGAGACTCAGAAAAAAAAAAAAAAAAAAAATACTGGAACAAATTGAGAGATTTAGCATAGTGTAGGATACAAGATCTACATCAAAAAATCAGTTGGATTCCTCTACACCAGCAAAGAGATTGCTGAAAAAGAATAAGGAAATCAATATCATTTACAATAGCTACCAGAAAGGTAAAACACTTGGGAATAAATCATATCAGGGACACAAAAGACTGATACAAAGAAAACTATAAAAGACTACTTCAAGAAACCATAAGAGATCTACATCAATGGAAGAACATACCATGCTCATGAATAGGAAGATTGAACACTGTGAAAATGTCAATTCTACCCAAAGCTATCTATACATTCAATGCAATCCCAACCCACATCCCAACAACATTCTTTAAGAATATGGAAAAACCAATCACTAATTTTATATAGAAAGGAAAGAGACCTTAGATAAGTAAAACATTATTAAAGAAGAACAAAGTAGGAGTTCTCACATTCCCAGATCTCAAAACCTGCTATACAGCCACAGTAGGCAAAACTGTCTGGTATTGGCACAGCAACAGACACACAGACCAATGGAATAGAATTCAGAACCGAGAAATAGATCTATCGACCTATGGTCAGCTGATCTTTGACAAAGGGCGGAAATCCATAAAATGGGGAAGAGGTTGTCTGTTTAACAAATGGTGCTGGCAAAACTTGATATGAGAAAAGATCTGTACCTCACACCATACACAAAAACTAACTCCAGGTGGATCAAAGACTTAAACCAAAACTTATAAAGCGAAACCAAAAATTATAAAGTTCCTCAAGGAAAAAATAGTGGCAAATTCAGGGGCCCTAATATATGGCATAAATAGACTATCCAGCCTAACCAAAAATATACAAACAGCTGACAAGAAACTAGATAAATGGGACTTTCTAAAACTAAATTTTATGTGCTTCCAAACACTTCTCCAAAAGAGTAAAAAGAGAACCTACAGATTGGGAAAAATGTTCAGCAATGAGATATCTGACAAGGGACTTATATCTAGAATTTATAGAAAACTCCAACACCTCAACAACAAAAAGACAAATAATTCAATTTAAAAAATGGGCAGAAGATGACATGACTAGACACTTGACCAAAGAGGATATTCAGGCAGCCAACCAACACATGGAGAAAAGTTCATGATCATTAGCCATTAGAAAGACGCAAACCAAAACAACAGTGAGATACCATCTTGCCCCAGCACTAGTAGCAAAGTTCAACAAGACTTAAGAACAAATGCTGGTGAGGATGTGGAGAGATTTGGACAACCATACACTGCTGGTGGGACTGTAAAATGATAAAACCACTGTGGAAAGCAGTATGGCGATTCCTTAAAAAGTTGGATAAGAAATACTATTTGACCCAGCAATGCTATTATTAGGTATATATCCTAAAGAAGTGAGAGCCAGGACAAGAACACCTTGTTCACTGAAGCACTATTTACAACACCAAAATGATGGAAACAACCTAGGTCCCATCAACTGAATAATGGATAACCAAACTATGGTACATACACACAACAGAATACTATGCAACCCTAAAGAATAACTTAGAATCAGCAAAACTCTGCACAACATGGATGAACTTGGAGGACATTATGCTGAGTGCAATAAGTCAATCACAGAAGGACAAATACTGTATTAGTCCATTATTGTAAAAAGTCAAGGAAAGGTTTATATACAGAAGGAAATTTTCTTTGTTGGTTACCAGGGTTGGGATGGGTGGGAGGGGAGGGGAGGGAACACTGCTAGATAGGCAGAGACAAGTATTGATTTGGGTGAAGGGAAGGGCAATGTACCAAATGTGAGTGATCAACACGGTGGCACTGAGGAAGAGGAAGACATAAAGGGGTGCATGGAAGGTACAGACAACAAAGATGAACCCTTTTGTACACACAGTCTGTGTTGTCAATGGTGGCAAACATTGATTTAAAGGTGGATAGATGGGTGGACAGGATGAATGATTAAGTATGTCTGTGCAGGGGGAGTGTGCCCATGACCATATATAGGGATGGCAGACAATGTTTCTACAAGTGCATTTTTATGTTCTGTAAGAATTTCCAGGTATATAGTAAAGCTGACAAGGTTGTACTCACTTCTTAGCCATACCAGCTACCCAGAGAGAGCAAGTAGTTGGACCTGTGGGCTCAGGACCATAGACACAAGGGACATCAAGCTCAATGTGCATAACATAGCACACAAAAATATTGTTCCACATCCCACTTTGGTGAGTAGCGACTGGGATCTTAAAAGCATGCAAGCGGTCATCTAGATTCAACAATGGGTCTCTCCTTCATTCAAAGAAGAATGAAGAAAACCAAAGACACATGGAAACAATTAGTCCAAGCAACTGGTACACCATGAAATCCTCAGCCTACATGACTGAGAGACCAGAAGAACTACATGGTGCCTAGCTACCACTGTCAACCACTAAGAGGGGGATCTATGTAGGAGATCCTGGATAGCGTGTGAGAACAATGTGAAACAAAACTCAAAATCATTTTTTTTTTTTTTTTTAGAAAGGACTAGGTTTGGTGGTCTGGATAAAACTCCTGAGACTATGGCCCCTGTGTGCCCTTCAGGCCTGGAATTGAACCTACTCCTGTGGCTTCCAGCCAAATAAAAGACAGGCATATAAACTGAATATTTACATTACCTAGATGCACTCTTTTGAGAGATCAATCATGGGAGAATAGAAGGTCTGTGTATGCACAAGGAGACAGCCTAGGAGTAGGAGTGCATGGGAGGGAAGGACACAGAGAAGAGGCAACTATGGGAAGGAAGGGGTAGGGGAGCTGTTGCATTGTGGGAAATTGCAGTCAATGTCATTAGACAAAGTGTATGTGAGCTGCTGTATGGAAAATGAATTTGCTCTGTAAACTTTCACTCAAATCACAATAAAAATTGAAGGAAAAAAAAAGAGCATTAGCAGTAACAACAATTCTGGATAAAATTGAGCTTAATTTAAAATCCATCATAAAACACAACAAAGAGTACTATATAATGATTAAAGAAACAATCCACCAAGAACACAACAATAACATGTATGCACTCAATGACAGAGCTCAAAAATACATAACATGAACTCTTAACAGAATTGACAAGAGAGAGACAGTTCTACAATAGTAGTAGCAGACTTTAACACACCACTTTTCATGCTGGAAAAAAACAAATAGAAATTCAATAATGATACAGAAGATCTATATAACACAATTAACCAATATATATTATATAGAGAATATATAAGAGAAATGGACAAATTTATAGAAATACACTATCTACACCTAAAGAAACACAAAAAGAGGGAGAAACCTAAATAGATCCATGACAAAAGAAGAAACTGAAGATGTCATTAAAGCAACAAAAAAAAAAAAAACCTCCAAACAAAATAAAAGCTCTGGCCCAGATGGCTCCACTGAAGAGTTCTACCAAACATTCAAAGAAAAGTTGGCACCTATTCTACTCAAACTATTCCACAATGTAGAAAAGGAAGGAATATTCTTTAATTCATTCTATGAAACCAGTGTAACTCTAATATCAAAGCCACACAATGTTATCACAAAAAAAGAAAATTACCAACTTAATATCCCTCATGAATACACAAGCAAAAATTCTCAATATAATTCTACCCAACAGAATACAACAGTTTATCAAAAAAAAAAATAATAATACATCATGATCAAGTGGAATTCATACCAGGAATGCAAAGATGCTTCCACAAAAGAAAATAAATCAATGTAATTCACCACATAAATAAAACAAAGGAAAAGAAACACATGATCATCTCAATTGATGCAGAAAAGGCACTTGATAAAATCCAACACCCTTTTCTGATAAAAGCTCTCAGCAAAATAGGAAAAGAATAATAAAGGGCATATACGTAAAACCAAGAGCCAACATTATTCTCAATGGAGAGAGATTGAAAGCATTCCCTTTGAGAATGGAAAGAAGACAGGAATGTCCATTATCACCACTCTTACTCAATATTGTACTGGAGGTCCTAGCCATAGCAATAAAATAATAAAGGGATATAAAGGTCTTCTAAACTGGGAAGGAAGAAGTAAAATTATCCCTATTTCCAAATGACATTATCCCATACACAGAAAATGCCAGAGATTCCACAAGAAAGTTACTGTAACTAGTAGAAGGATTCAGCAAAGTTTCAAGGTTCACGACCAACACACAAAAATCAGTTGGTTTCCTTTACACTAACAAGAACAACTCCAAAAAGGGAAAGCAAGAAAATAATATCATTCACAATACTTCCAAAAGGCTAAAATACCTAGGAATATATATAATCAGGGATAAAATAAATCTAACCAGTGACCCATGTTGATGCAGCATTAGTCATTACAATAACAAAAAATTGTGAACAACCTAAGTGTCCATCAGTGGATGACAGGATAAACAAAATATGGTACATACATACAATGGAATATTATACAACAATAAATAATAACAATGAGTCCATGAAACGTAACACAGATGAATCTGGAGGACATTATGCTGAGTGAAATAAGTCAATCACAAAAGGACAAATATTGTATGATACTACTTTTATGAAAAGTCAAGAATAAGTTTTCACACAGAAAGCAACGTTCTTTGATGGTTACCAGAGATGGAAGGCAGAAGGGAGGGAGAATTACATAGTAGAATTACATACCAGATATGTGTGAATTCTGGTGAAGGAAAATGCAATACACAATAAGGGGGAAGTCAGCACAATGTGAACAAGGTAAATGAAAACATGGAGAAGTACAGAAGAATAAAGGACAACAACAGTAAATGCTAAAACATACAGAATTCAAAAATTTGTGAGTGGTTACCTAGGTAGATATGTATGCTATACAGGTATGAGAAGGTATATGGGAGTACATGTCTGTGCATATATGTATATACCCACAAAAACAAATCCATGGCCATCAAGTCGATTCCAACTCATAGCAGCCCTCACTGGGTTTTCAAGACTGTAAATCTTTACACAAGTAGCTGTCTTCGTATTTCTTCCAAGAAGCAGCTGGTGGGTTTGAACTACCGACCTTCCGGTCAGCAGCCAAATGTCTTATGCACTATGCTACCAGAACTCTTTATATATGGGTATAGTTGGGGGCTTTGAGCCAAAGCGAAGAATACCAGAAAGATGTTTACTTGTGTTTTATTGACTGTGCAAAAGCATTTGATTGTGTCAATCATAACAAATTATGGATAACTTTGAGAAGAATGGGAATTCCAGAACAGTTGATTGTACTAATGAGGAACCTGTACATAGACCAGGAAGCTGTTTTTCGAACAGAACAAGGGGATGCTGCATGATTTAAAATCAAGAAGGGAGTGGGTCAGGGTTGTATCCTTTCACCATACTTACTCAATCTATATGCTGAGCAAATAATCCAAGAGGCTGGACTATATGAAAAAAAAAATGTGCCATCAGGATTGGAGGAAGAATTATTAACAACCTGTGATATGCTGACAACACAACTTTGCTTGCTGAAAATGAGGATGACTTGAAGCACTTACTGATGAAGACTGAAGACTACAGTCTGCAGTATGGATTACATCTCAATATAAAGAAAACAAAAATTTTCACAACAGCATCATGATGAATGGAGAAAAAATTGAAATTGTCAAAGACTTCACATTGCTTGGTTCTACAATTGACGCCAATGGAGGCAGCACTCAGGACATCAGACAATGTATAGCAATGGGCAAGTTGGCCGCAAAGGACCTCTTTCAAGTGCTGAGGAGCAAAGATGTCTGTTTGAGGACTAAGGTGTGCCTGACACAAGCCATGATATTTTCAATTCCCTCATATACATGTGAGAGCTGGGCAATGAATAAAGAAGACTGAAGAAGAATTGGTTCTTTTGAGATGTGGTGTTGGCGAAGAATGTTGAAAGTACCATGGACTGCTAAAAGAACTAACAGATCTGTCCTGGAGGAAGTGCACCCGAAATGCTCCTTGGAAGCAAGAATGGCCAGACTTCGTCTCACCTACTTTAGTCATCTTGTCAGAAGGGACATGGAGAAGGATGTCATGTTTGGTAAGCTGGAGGGTCGACAAAGGAGGGGAAGGCCCTCAACGAGATGGATTGACACAGTGGCTGCCGCAATGGGCTCAAGTATAGCAGGGATTGTGGAGCTGGTGCAGGACCAGGAGGTGTTTCATTCTACTGTGCATAGGGTCACTATGAGTCAGAGATGACTCAAAAGCACCTAACAACAACAACAAGATCATTGGGAGCATTTGTATACGTGTATTTGAATATGCTGCATATATTTCGTATATATACATGTAACAGAGCACATGGGGGCATAGTTATGGAAACTTCTTAGACTTACCCAAACACCTTGTGGGACTATGATACAAACAATACTGGGCTTGAAGGGTAAGGACCATAGTCTCAGGGGGCAACTGGCATAGCACAGTTCATAAAGATAATGTTTCACATCCTAGTTTGTTGAGTAGCATTGGGAGTCTTAAAAGCTTGTGAGTGGCCATCTGAGATAACAACTATTGGTCTCTTCCTGCCTAGAACAAAGGAGAATGAAGGAAACCAAGGACTCGAGGAAGCAATTAGTATACAGAACTAACGGCCCACACAAACCATAACTTCCTCCAGCCTGAGACCAGAAGAACTAGATGGTGCCCAGCTACCACTGATCAGATCAGGGATACAACAGAAAATCCTGGTTAAAATGAGAGAAAAATGTAGAATGGAACTCAAATTCCTAAAATAGACCAGACTTATTAGACTGATAGAGACTGAAGGAATACTCAAAACTATCACCCTAAGACATCCTTTTAACCTGGAACTGAAGCTAAGTCCCAGAGGTCACCTTTCAGCTAAATAGACTGGCCATAAAACAAACAATAATGTCAATGAGTAATGTTCTCCTAAGAAAAATCAACTATGCAAGAACAAGCAAGCAACATCTGTCCAAAAAGAAAGATGAGAAGACAAGGGAGGGGCAGGGAAACTGGAGGGATAGAAATGAGGAAGGCAAAATGGAAATGGTGAGATAGCAACAAATATCACAGAACAATCTGTGTATGAATTATTGAAAGGGAAACTAATTTGCTGTGTACTTTCACCTAAAATACAAAAAATGTTCAAAAAATAGTAATATCTCTATGTGGGATCAAACTGATAGCAGTAACTCCAAAGATCAGATAGGAACCTTAGAGGGCAGTCAATTTATGTTAATGGAGGAGGAACAATTCATAAAAGGAGGGTGAGAAGGGTTACACAACTCAAAGAATGTAATCAATGTCACTAAATAGTACCTGTAGAAACTGTTAAATTGATGTATGCTTTGCTATGTATATTCTCAACGAAAAATAAATAAAAATTTTAAAAATCATACAAAAAACAGGTAAGTGTTGTCTCTAGACAATTGAGAAGGGTCAGAGTGGAGAATTGCTGAGTATTTGCTATGTGACTTTTAAAACTATATATTTATTAATGGCATAAAAAGTAGATAGACATGAAAATTTTCCATTTAGTTACATAAAACTTGAAATGCTAAATGCACACAAGTAATGCCAGCATCTACTGTGCAGTTAATCCATTAATTGTGAAGAACAGCTGCTCCTTTTACATTTGAAATTTTTTAAATATAGAGTTTAAATTCTTCTAGATTGTGCCAAAACTCCCAAGTCATCTTTCATAGAATCATGGGGGAAAAAAGCACATCTGATGTTTCTACCTTAAGTCATCAAAATGATTTAAATTATTTAACTTCTTCAATTATTATTTTATAAGTAATGTATTCTAAGTTCTGTGCTGCACCTAACATCATGCCAGATGGCTGAAGATGGAGTGGAACCCTAGAAAAAAACTCAAAAACGAGGACAGGCCAGCTGAACTATACTGAGCTATTACCTTTACCTAAGATGAAGACTTCATACTCCTATTACCTTCTCTTATGGGTCTCAGGTGGTTTTAACAGCTGTCAATGTTTGGGAGGGGCTGCTGACACTGAACTAAAGACTTGAATAACAGAGATAAGTTAAATCTTTAGATTTGCAAAGGGGAAGGGACAGGAGCAAAATCGGCCCATTTGGAGGGAAAAGAGCGAGAAAGTTTTGCCACTAAATGAGAAAGAGTAGGCAAGCAAGACCAGGGAAACAAGACCCTTGATGGCTGGAAGGCCAAAGAACTATGGAGAGCTGTAATGTTGAAAGTTGTTGGCTCTTGGCTACACAAGGTAAATCTCTCATCCCCAATAACCTTCCCTACAAAATCATCAGTAAATTTGCTTTGGATGCTTCAGAGGTGATGCCTTTGTACAGATCAACCAGGAAAGATGACAGAGTCTCACAAAAGTTTTGTGTCCAATCTAGACAAGGGGGCAGCGTTGGCTCAGTGGTAGAATTCTTGCCTTCCATGCAGGAGATCCAGGTTCAATTCTTGGCCAATGCAACTCAAGTACAGTCTCAGTCCATCTGTCACTGGAGGCCTGTGTGTTGCTATGATGCTAAAAAGAAGTTTCAGCACAGCTTTCAGTGTAAAATGGACTAGAAAGGAAGGACTGCAGATCTACTTCCAAAAATCAGCCAGTGAAAACCCTATGGATCACAATGGTCTAGGGGCCATTGTTTGTGGGATCATCATAAGTCAGGCCAACCTGAAGGTAGTTAATAGCAGCAACAAGAGTCTAGAAAAGAATGGACAGCTAAGACAGCCTCTGTATGTGGGGATTTGGAGGATGGAGCACATATTCAATGGAAATTAGAACATGCAGAACAACTTTGGCTTCCCAAGCCAGTGAACTAACATGGGCCCCAGACTATAATACCCAGATCCTCGAAGGCTGAGAAGGCCTGGATAGAATCTAGCTATGTAATCGTAATCATAAGAATAATTTTGGGATAGAGATGAGTATTTCTCAAAATTTCATGACAGAATATACATTTCTCAAAGAATGTATATAAAAAAAGGGTCCATATCAATGAGATCTGAAAATACAATAGAGTATATCCCCTTCACAGTGCATATCAGTATAACAAAAGGTCTGAGAAGTTCCATATATATTAAAAGGGGAAAAAATGGTTTAACCTTGAATAATAAGGACTTCCCCAAATGTGACCTTGTAATCTTTTTTTTTTAACTCAAAATACATATTTAACATCTTGCATAAGCAGCTATCTGCTGAACATGCTATAGGAAATGCTAGCAAAGGAAAGTATAGTGGAAATTCAAAAAAAGGAGAGACAAGGCAGGTTGTTGAGTTTTTCTGCAATATGGAAATAGCTTCTTTTTTTGACTATATGAATAATACATATTGCTAAATTTAGAAAATAAGAAAAATTATAGAGAAGAAAATAAAACTCACCTATACACATGGATAAAAACCAATGGCAATATTTAATATTTAAGTGTATTTACAGCTAGATTTTTTTCTACTCATAAATTTCATTTCATGTTTTTTTAAATAAAGACTAGGGTCACAGTACATATGTTTTCATTAAAAAATATATTGTGGACATGAGTGGACACCAATGCTCTAATGACAGATACCTGGACCATTCCCCAATTTTTTTCTATCACAGACAGTTCTAAGGTTAACATTGTTGATGTTCTTCTCTCCTTTCTGGGCATGCTCCAATTCTTCAGTGAGGGGAGTGCAATCTAGCCTGCAGGATCCATCAGCTACAAGGAGTCTAACATAAGAGCATCAACGACATGGAAGAGAGGGCAAGGACAGGTGGCTCCACTAACTTTTGGTTTATTTACATTGGTCTTAATCATGAAGTCATATAAAAGTCTTCCTCAAGCTCACAACCTCGCTATACTTCAATTTCCTTACAACTCAAGCCATTCTGCAAGTTGTATTCTGCAAAAATAGGCCAAGGATAGATTCAGCTGAAGCTAATCTTGCACAGACACCAGTGATACAAAACACCTGCAGTCCTTACAGAAACAATAGAAGACAGACACAGAGTAATCCCTCACAGACATCCAGACACTTTGGGAGAGAGATCCAATAAATCTACTGCCCCAGGACCATAGTACTGAGGGACACCAGAGTCAATTGGCACAACAAAATACATAAAAAGCTTGCTCCACATCCTACATTGGTGAGTAGCGACTGGGGTCTTAAAAGCTTTCAACAGCCATTTAAGATGCAGCTAATGGTTTTCTAGTGTCAGAAGTGAAGAAGGACGCAAAAACAAAAGGGAGGGCATTTAGAAACAATCAACCCTAGGACATGATGGACCCCAAGACCAGAAGAACTAGATGGTGCTTGGCTACCAATGCCAACCACTCAGGAAAGGATCAAATCTGGAGATCCTGGATAAAGTGGGAGGGAAAACGTGGAACAAAATCTAAAAACTCAATAATGACCAGAATCACTGGTCAGATGAAATCTGGTGAGACTCCCAATACTATGGTCCTAGAATACGTTCTGCACCTGGAATAAAACTCATCCCCAGGGGCGGGCTCTCAGCCTAATAGTTAACAAGATGTACACGCAGACCACTCAACCCAGGATGACACACCCACATACACTATGGCAATACATCCCTTAGAGCAATAGCCCATGGGACACTAGAGAACCAACATTCAAACTGAGGAAATGCAGGACAAATATGAGTGCATAAATATGAGGGGCACAGGAGGAGGGTTACAGGGGAGGGAGGGGAGGAGACTGGGTTAGGGCTGGACATGGCGAATGGAGAATGAAACTAAATGTACACGTTATGTTGAATGTAAAACAAGCTTTTAAAATAAAAAATTTAAAAAAAATTCCTATCAAACTTATCTTCAGTTCCTCCCATTGCTAACTTGTACTCACAAGAATATCAGGTCTTTATCATGTCTGTGGAACCCTTGTGGCACAATAGTTAAGCACTTAGATGCTAACTGAAAATTCAAACCCACCAATAGCTCTGCAAGAGAAATATGTGGCAATCTGTCTCTGGAAAGATTTATAGGCAAGGAAACCCTATTGGGAAGTTCTACCCTATCCTATAGGGTTGGTATGAATCAGAATCAACTGGACAGCTGTAGGTTTGAGGATATTTTTGTTTTGGTTTGGTTTATCATGTCTGTGTTTCCAAGAATCTTGTGTTTGCCAACCAAGTCACATTCTTCTAATTCTACTGTGGTTCAGTGAATTACTTGGTGGCTCTTTGAGCCATGGTCTTTCTGACTCCCATCAGTTAACTAGGCGGAAGTTTGCAAATGGAAGGTGCTTGTGGCCCACCAAGAGGACTGGATAGCTTGCTAATAATGTAAATAAGGTACATGGCACCCTTGTGGTGGGGGAAAACTCACTCATTGCCATCTACTCAGATCTGACCCATAGCGACCCCTCCCTGAGTATCCCAGGCGGTATTACTACAAAAGTAGATTGCCCAATCTTCCATCTGGGGGTGGGGGGTGAAGGATGGGCTGTGCAAATAAGGTGTACAGAACCCTAATATGGGGATTGATCAGTTTTGCCACACTGCTGGGCCTAAAATGAGCCATCCCCAGAGGCAGGAAAGGGAAAAATCTCACTACCTCCAAGACAGAGAAGAGCCAGGAGTGGAGTGTGTTCTTGGACCTGAGATCCCTACAATGAGATGGTAGCAGAGAGACAGTGGCAGCAGAGGCAGCAGAACCAAGAGATTGGCATGAGATGGCAATGGGCTTATGGGCCCATGGAGTGCTTTGGGGCAGGAGGCTTGCTGGCGGAGTGGAGTATATCTATCAGCAGAGCTGAAAGAGCTTTGTAAGATTTGCTGAAGCTGAGCAGAAGCCAGGCCAAGAGGCCAAGGGCCAAAGAGAGGTGTGCCTGTGGGCCTGGCTGAAGGGAAGCTGTTTTAATGGAAGAATTTTATCCTGAGAATTCCTGAACCTAGATTGTAATCTGTTGCTTCCCTAATAAGCCTCATAATGGTGAGTACTGTCTGTGGGTCTCTGTGGCCACACAGCTCCATTCCAGGTTTGAAGAGTGTTTAAGGGCCACAGTCTTAGGGGTTCCACCAGTATCTATGAGACCAGTAAGCCTGGTCTTTTTATGATTTTGAGTTTTGTCCCAAATTTTTCTCCCACTCTATCCAGGACCTGCTATGGTGATCCCTTTCAGAGTAATTAGTAGTGGTAGCCAGGTACCATCTAGCTCTTCTGGTCTCAGAGTCATGGAAGCTGGGGTTCACATCGTCCATTAGTCCTTTGGACTAATTATTTCCTTGCATTTTTTATGTTCTTCACTCTTCTTTGCTTCCAACGAGGATACACCAATAGTTGCACTTTAGATGGCTGCTCACAAGCTTTTAAGATCTCAGTTGTTACTCACTGAAGTAGGATTAGAACATTATCTTTGTGGACTGTGTTATGCCAACTGACCTTAGTGTCCCTGAGACTATGGTCCTGAGCCCCCAGGCCCAGGGACTCATTACCTCAAAGTGTTTGGTTATGGTAAGAAGTTTTCATAACTCTGTCACCTATATGCTCTACTATATTCACAGATATGTTTGCAGCACATATACATATGTCCTAGCCAGAGAAATAAGGCAAGAAAGAAAAAGAAAAGATATCCAAGTTGGCAAAGGAGAAGAAAAACTATCTCCATTTGCAAATGATATGATCCTATACATAGAAAATACTAGTGATTCAGCAAGAAAACTACCAGGACTAACAGAAGGATTCAGTGAAGTGGAAGAGTATAAGATCAATACACAAAAATCAGTCCAATTCCTCTACACTAACAAAGAGATCTCTGAACAGGAAATCAGAAAAACAATACCTTTTATAATAACCACTCAAAAGATGAAGTACTTAGGAATAACTCCAACCAGAGATACAAAAGACCTACCTATACAAAGAAAACTTTCAAACACTAATATAAAAAGCCAAAAGAGACTTATAAACAACAAGAGAATACATCATGCTAATGGATAGGAAGACTTAATACCATGAAAATATCAATACTACCCAAAGTTATCTATAGATAAAATCCAATGGCTTTTTGAAGTTGGTATATATTGTGTCCTCAACATTAACAAGTGCTTGAAAATGCTGTGCACCCTGACACCAATTAGTCAATATGATGTCAGAAGCCAGAGGCAGTGTCAGACATACAGAAGTAGAAAAAAAATTGTTCAATTTGGATTAAGCATGAGGGTTTTCTTTGATTTAATGTCTACAGACTATAAATGATACAATTGACAGCCACAAAAACTACAGATATGCAGGTTTCCAGTAGAAATGGCAGAGTACACACTTATTATTCACAGGAGTTCTTTTGCTGTCATTGTTATTGTCTTTCAATCTATGTTATTTGCTTACATTTAAAACAAACTAGCTAATTTTTGTTGTATAATTGTAACTATATGTCTTTATAAAAACTGGGTGTGTGTACTGTTATTTGTTGATCTTATTCTTCCACTCTCAAAGCTTCTCACATTCTAATCATTATCCTGCACCAGATTTCAAAATGAGCAAGAATGGATATTTTCCCTATTCCAGTATTCACAAGAATTATAGCCTAGTGGCCTAGGCAGAAGAAGGAGGAAGGAGGGAATTAGAAAGGCAGACTGCCTGAGCATCAACATCTAGAGTCATACTTAGGTATCTGAGCTATGGCCTAGTGTATTAAGTTTTCTACTGCTGCTATAAAAAATTAAGACAAACTTAATGACTTAAAACAAATTTATTTTCTTACAGTTCTGGAGGTCACAAGTCCAAAAATGGGTCAGCAGGGCTATGTTTCTTCTAGGGGCTCAAGTGGTAACTCCATTCCCTTGCCTTTTCCAGCTTCTGGAGGCTGCCCACATTCCTTGGCTCATGGCTGCACATCACTCCAACCTCTGCCCCCATCATTACATCTCCTTCTCTGACTCTCCTACCTCCCTCTTTCCCTTGTAAGGACTGTTATGGTTACACTCTGCCCGTATAAACAATCCAGAAATCTACCCATCTCAAGATTTTTAACTTAATCTCATCTACAAAGTTCCTTTTTCCATGTAAGACAACATATTCACAAGCTCTGGGGATTAGAATTCGGACATCATTGCAGAAGATGGTCTTTATTGTGACTACAACTGTCCATCCTTTGGCCCCCAAAGATTCATGCCCATCCACATGTAACAAGTTTTCATTTCACTCTAACATCCCCAAAAAGGTCACTATGAGTCAGAACCAACTCAAAGGCACCTAACAACAATAATGAAGTTCAAATTGGGTAAGACTGCATCCCTTCTGGAAGCTGCCCACATTCCTTGGATCATGACCCACATCACTCCAACCTCTGCTTCCATTGTCACACTGCCTTTTCTGACTCTCCTGTTCCCCTCTTTCCTTTATAAAGCCCTTTGTGATTATATTGGGAGCGCTGATGATGTAGTGCCTAAGGCATTTGACTGCTAACCAGAAGGCTGGCAGTTCAAACCTACCAGCCCCTCCTCAAAACGAAGACTGGGCAATCTACTTCTGTAGAGGTATAGCCTCAGAAACCCAAGGAGGGGTCACTATGACTCCATGGCAGTGAGTTTGGTTTCTTTGTGTGTGTGTGCATGTGTGTGTGTGTGATTATATTGGGTCTGCACATATACCCAGCATAAGCTATTCATCTTGATCCTTAACCTAATCGCATCTGCAAAACTCCTTTGCCATGTAAGTAACATACTCACAGACTACGGGCATGAAGATGTGGACTTTTGGGTGGGGAGGAGGAGCAGGACAGCAATTATTTCACCTATCACACTCAGGAACCTGCACCCTCAACAAGAATAAATAGACTACAGAGTGAGAAATATGAAACTAGAAGTTACCACATGGTTACTGGAACCTGTTTTTTATAAGACAATCTCTAAGACCCCATCACCTTAGTAGTGCAAACCTGACACAGAGATAACAAAGCCTGTTCTGTTGATCATAATATAAACAGAACACTAACCCTGGCAATATAGATAGATATAGATATAGATATAGATATAGATATATAGATATACAGATATATAGATATAGACATATAGGAGCTCTGGTAGCATAGTGCCTAAGGCACTTGACTGCTAACCAGAAGGCTAGTGGTTCAAACCCACCATCCACTCTTCAGAAGGAAGGGTGGTCAATCTACTTCCATAGTGATACTGCCTCAGAAACCTAAGGAGGGGTCGCTGTGAGTTGGGTCTGACTCGATGGCACATAACAACAATATAACATATAGATATAGATATACTCATGTACACCTATATCCACTTATTATAAGAATTAACATCTAAATGGGAAATCAAATGAGAAAGCAGACATGTTTAAGTCAGAGGAGTAAAATAATCAAACCAAAATCAGACATATGATCTTTGCAGAATAACTAGAAGTCTGCCTTTCATAACTAAATCAAAAAGAATACTTTTGGTTGGCCCTGTAAATTCCTTGTTAGTTCTTTCATGCAGGCTTTTAAGCAGCTAGACATTTGTACAGTCCAAAAATATACTTCTATTATCAAAAGCTTCATTTTTTCACATTTAAGCAATTTTACCAAAATAAAAAGAAGATTTCTAATTGTTGAAATATGTTACTAGGAAACAATTTAAAATAGCAAGCATTCTTAATAAATATCTGTATTCTAGATGTCTCACTATATCTATTTTAAATACCCCAAACTGACAAGTTTTATAATGTAGGGTATCCTGTGCATTGTCATTCACAAGCTTATATATGTTAGTAAAATGAAAATGTCAAGAAATAGCATCACATTTAGAAATCATGAAACACAAAAATTTGGCACCCTTAATGGTTGCCAAATACAAATTTTAAATATAGTCATGGGTCATCAGAATTACAACCAACAATATTCAGTCCACAGAGATGCACCAAAATTATTAATAGAATCTAAGATTGGCCAGACAGCTGATCACGTACATTCAAATTGCTCTCAACTGACAAACCCAGATCTATTTCAACATTAACTGCCAAAACACATTGTACAGTTAATTTTTAAATTTAGGTATCCTACATTAAACCTAGGATTTTATGTTTATATGTATAATATACATGTCACCTTCTTAGTTGGTTTTGGTCTTTTCTCCCTTCCATCCTAATCGTTAGGAGACCTGGTGACATACTACTGGTTAAGTGGTTAGCTACTAACCAAAAGGTCAGCAGTTCAAACCTACCAGTCACACTGAAGAGAAAGATGTGGCATTCTACTACGATAAAGATTATAGCCTTAGAAATCCTATGGGGTAGTTCTGCTCTGTCCTATAAGGTCACTATGAGTAGGAATTGACTCAAGGGCAATAGGTTTGGTTTATTTTTTAAGTCCTGACTGTTACAGGATCAAAGGGAAAAAGGGTGCTTCAAACCAGTTTGTAGTTGAAATCTACACATAGAAATGATCTGAAATTGTGTTTCATAGGGTTCTCGAGCATTGTTGTTGTTATGTGCCGTCGAGTCGGACCTGACTCATAGCAAGGAGGGTTTCTGAGGTGGTATCACTACGGAAGTAGATTGTCCAACCTTCCTTCCAAGGAGTGGCTGGTGGGTTTGAACTGCCGGCCTTCTGGTTAGCAGTCAAGTGCCTTAGGCACTATGCTACCAGAGCTCCCTCTCAAGCATTGTTGTTGTTGTTGTTGTTATGTGCCGTCGAGTCGGCCCCGACTCATAGCGACCCCTCCTTGGGTTTCCGAGGCAGTATCACTACGGAAGTAGGATTGCCCAACCTCTCAAGCATAGTAACCAGATAATCCATTATAGAACATGTTGTGGATTGACTTGTGTTCCCCTAAAAGTATGTGTTGGAATCTTGACCCCTATGCCTGTGAATGTGATCCTATGGAATAGAATTTTCTTTATTGTGTTAATGAGGCCACATAAGCCTAGAGTATATCCAACCTATCCACTTCTGAGTTATAAGGAGCAGCACAGGCAAGCAAGCACAAACAGAAGCTAGATGTCACATGATGATCTCAAGGAACTAAAGAAAGTTAGGGCAACAGAAACTGAATGAGACAAGGATCTTCTCCCAGAGTCAACAGAGACTGTGCCTTCCCCTAGAGCCAAGACCCTGAATTCAGACTTCTAG
Organism: Orycteropus afer afer; assembly: GCF_000298275.1. Taxonomy (NCBI): domain Eukaryota; kingdom Metazoa; phylum Chordata; class Mammalia; order Tubulidentata; family Orycteropodidae; genus Orycteropus; species Orycteropus afer. Next base: position 1,102,475 of record NW_006922196.1, read on the forward strand.
CCTCCTAAACTGTGAGAAAACAAATTTCTGTTATTTGAACCACCCACTTGTGCTATTTCTATTATAGGAGCACTAGAAAATAAAAGGGAGTTCTGGTTGTGTAGTGCCTAAGGCACTTGACTGCTAACTAGAAGCCTTGCGGTTCAAACCCACCAGCCACTCCTTGAAAGGAAGGTTGAGCAATCTACTTCCATAGTAATACCCTCTCAGAAACTCAAGGAGGGGTCGCTATGAGTTGCGTCTGACTCAATGACACATAACAACAACAACAGGAAACAAAAACAGAATGCCAAGAGGCCCAACCAATAAGGAAACCTAGCCAGTGTGAGTTGTTTTTCATGGCTGATTGGAGAAGGGGGAAGGTGGTGATAGAGAGGAAGTCTCAATTAAAGGAGCCAAAATAACAGGTTGTCCTAAATAGCCAGCTGCTTCATTTACCTGTGCCTGATATATCGTCAAGTATCTTCACTTTACTAATTGGTGTTTGTGGCAAATGAGTTCCTTTTGTCTGTCCTTTTGCCTTAATTTTCTGGGAAAACAGCTTAAGAGAATTTTTCCTTAAACCCTGAGAAGTTATTTTTGACCTAGGGTTTGTTACTTTTCCTGGCTTAGATGACATGTCCCAGTAAACTATCAACAACTAGGTTTTAATACTTTTTGCCTGGTCCTGGGCTGGAGCTTGCCCTGTAACTAGAATGTTCCTTGCAGGGATTGGTCAATAGACTGTGCAAATGAGGTGATGACTATAGTCTACTATGCAAATGAAGTGTCTGTGGCCTACTGAAAGGAGATGGTTAATTTGTGTCCCCTGCCTCCACTGGGAGGGGGGCATGTCTTGAAATTGACAAGGAGTCATGTATACAAGCAACCAACCCTATGGAAGTTTTTCAGACAGAAAGAAGCAGGAAGAAAAGAAGAAAGGAGAAGCAGCAGAGGAAGAGAAAGAGGAGACAAGGAACCTTTTAAAACAGCTGTAACACGGGTGCATAGGCTGTTAACAATGAAGATAGCTAGAAGCTCAGAAGGGACCCAGTGACAAGGCCAGTGGCATCAGAGCAAGTAGTGACAGATAGCAGGGCCAAGGGAAACCTGTACTGAGGAGGCCAAGAGAAGACTGTCCTGAGGAGGCTGGGAGGGGCCTTCCAGAGGGGGTTGAGAGGAGGCCTGTCCTCAGGGGATCAAAAGGAAGCCTGCCTGTTCTGCTGAAAGGAGCTAAGGGAGCTTTCCTGCATTGAAGAAGGGAGGCTTTGCCTACGTGCTTCCTGATCCTGAGCTGTAACCTGCTGATCTTGATCCTGAGTTGTACCCTATTACTTCCTTAATTAACCATGTAACTGAAAGTACAGTTCATGAGTTCTATGTGGCCGGGAGCTCTGGTAGCATAGTGGCCAAAGGCACTTGACTGCTAACCAGAAGCCTGGCGGTTCAAACCCACCAGCCACTCCTCGGAAGGAAAATGGGGCAATCTATTTCCGTAGTGATACTGCCTCGGAAACCCAAGGAGGGGTCACTATGAGTCGAGTCCGACTCAATGGCAAACAACAACAACATATGGCCACTGCAATGGAGTACTGAATTCAAAAGAGAGATAGAGAGTCCTTTGGGAGGGATATGGTGTCAGAATTGTTCAAAAAAATAATAAAGTTGAAGAGTGGAGGTATGTCTGACCTCCACCTCATGGAAATCAGCTTTAAGCTGATCTGGATTTTCATTATCCCTCCTGAAGTTTAGACAGATTCTGATGTCACTACGCCCATCATTTTATAGGCAGAAACAAAGACTTAAATATCTATTTAACATTTCATTTATCTGAATCACAGCACCTTGAGCTATAGAACCAAACCATAATGCCTATCTCAGTTCTAAAGAGAAATCAGTTGTGAGATTAGTCTGGGGAATTTAGGAAGTAAAACAAGAACTTCTGTTGACCACTTTAACCCAGGCACCAAGCCTGTGCAAGAGTTGGTAAGGAGCCCATGGATATTCACAGGAATAGTAGTGGAGTGTCAGGACAAGGTGGGAGTACACAAGGTCATGCAACATGATCCCTGATGTCCCAAGGATCCAACTTATGATGCAAAAGCAAACAGCCATCTTCAATGAAAATTCCCAGTGATTTCACCAAAAAAGATGTCTTTTCTTTCAGAAGTTAAGTTGTAGGCACTGACTGTTTCTCCCCGTGGACAAACACTCTTCTCAAAGATACCTCCATCTTATCATGCAAATGTCATCTGCTCAGAAGTCCTCACTGACTGCTTGGTACAGAGCAGAGCCTTTCCCCTTTTCTATCGCATGCAGTTTCTTTCCTCCTCATCATCTAACCCCATCCAAAGTGGTTTATTTACTGTCTGCATCCCCTGCTCTAGAATATATACTCACCAGGCATAGATCATGTCTATCTTGTCCAACACTGTATCTTCAGCTCCTGGTATGAGGCCTGGCACACAGTAGGTGCCCAGATCTTGATGGGTAGATGGGTAGATGGAAAGAAGGAAGGGAGGGAGGGAAAGAGGTATGGAAGGAATGAAAGAGGGAGGTGGGAGGGGAGGAAAGAAAGATGGAAGGGAGGGAGGGAGGAAGGAATCAACCAATCATCATGCTGAACAACTAGGCTTGGCATGACATAGCTTTAATTTTCCTGGACACTTTTTCTTATTCTCCCAACCCCCCAAAAAAGCCAACAATTCACTCTGAGTCTTGGGTGGACTGACAAAAAGGACCAAAGGGAAAACAAAAGAACCCAGTACAACTGTGCTAGAGGTCCTCAAAATTGCACCTGTTCCTGGTCTTACTGACATTTCTTCTATGAACTCTCACCATCTGCAAGTTCTTACAATTCTTCCCTTTTCACTTAAGTTAGCCAAAGTTGGCATCTGCTGCTTGCACTCCTATAAACCCTGCAAAAACAGCACAGACTCAGCTTCTGACCTCCTCTAACTTCATGAAGGCGAAGGAAGATCTGAAAAACAACAGCCCAAGGCAGATTCCTATGAGGCAGAGGTCAGACATGCCTCCATCCTCCAACATTTTTACCAATTCCGTCCATCTCACAGCACTATCTACCTCTCTGCTGGGTTTGATAATTCATTGCAATGGCCACACAGAAGTCAGACAATATTTATGATTATGGGGTTTATTAGGGAAGTAAGAAGGAGCTGTGGTGACACTGACACAGTGCCTAAGGCATGTGACTGCTTACCAGAAAGTTGGCAGTTCAAATCCACCAGCTGCTCTGGAGAAGATGGGGCAATCTACTTCTGTAAAGTTTTACTGCATTGGAAACCCAATGGGGGTCGCTATGAGTCAGAATCATCTTGATGGCAGTGGTTTTGGTTTAGTTTTCAGGAAGTAACAGGTTACAATTCAGGTTTAGGAACACTCTAGATACAATTCCTCAATCAGGACAGCCTCCCCTTAGCCATGTCCATAGGCATACTTTTCTTTGGCCTTTGGCCCCTTTTCCTGGCCTCTGCTCTTCTCCAACAAGTGTTACAATGCTCTTCTAGATCTGCTGATAGGTGCCCAGAGAAGCATCCCACTCATGCAGCAAGCCGCCTGCCAAAGGCACCCAGTTTCCTCACTCTTCAGGCCAGGAAGCCCACCTCTCTGTCTCATGATGGTCTCTTGGTTCTGCTGCCTCTTCTGCTGTGGTTTCTCTGCCACTATCTCTTTGCTATCTCTCACTGTCTCTAGTGTCTCTCACCTGTCTCAGCAGTACCTTTCTCTATCTCCTGAGTCAAGGAGGTTCAGCAGAGGGATCGTGGGCCCAAAGGATGTGCTCCACTACTGGCTTTTCCTTCTCGATGGTAATCAGATCCTCCTTTCTGCCTCTGGGATGGCTCATTTTAAGCCTAGTGACATGGGAAAAGTGACCAATCCCCACATTAGGGTTCCATATACCTTATTTACATGGTCTCACCCCAATAAAGTTGCCATGTGCCTTATTTACATTATTAGCAAGCTATCCAATACCCTTGGTGAGTCACAAGCACCTCACACTTGCATAGTTCTACCAGTCATCTGGAGCTCTGGTAGCATAGAGCCTAAGGCACTTGACTGCTAATCAGAAAGCTGGCGGTTCAAACCCACCAGCTACTCCTTGGAAGGAAGGTTGGGCAATCAACTTCTGTAGTGATACCACCTCGGAAACCCAAGGAGGGGTCGTTATGAGTTGGGTCTGACTGGATGGCACATAACAACAACAACAACAACCAGTCATCTGGTGGAAGTTACAAAGACCATCGCTAGAAGATCCATATTAAGTAATTCACTGCACCACACACCCCATTCCAGAAATGTATATTGTAGCTTGGGGTTATTGGATGTTCACTATGTTCTAGCTGAGGGCACTGGTGGTTCAGTGGTAGAATTCTTAGCTTCCATGAAGAAGATCCAGGTTTGATTCCTGGCCAGCACATCTTATGCACAGTTAACACCCATCTGTCAGTGGAGACTGTATGTGGCTATGAAGCTGAACAGGTTTCAGTGGAGCTTAAATTCATAGAAGAAGAAGAACTAGGAAGAAAGGACTCGTGATTTACTTCTGAAAATCAGCCAGTGAAAACCCTATGAATCACAATGAACCAATCCACAACCAATCACGGGGATGGTGCAGGCACAAGCAGCATTTCATATCACTACACAAGGGATCACCATGAATTAGTTCAGGGACACCTTGACAGCAATAACAACAATAAGAATACTATATACCAACTGTTCCATGAACTTTATAACCATCTTTGTATCTGTATACTCTACTTATTTTAATCTTGTAAGATCTGAAAAAGATAGTACTATTGTGATCTGTTACTCTAAAGCTGAAGAAACAAAGGTCCACAGAGATAAAGAAACTTACCTAAGGTCAAACTGGTGGTAACAGGGGTAGCAGGATTCAAATCTGGGCATTCTAGCTCTAGCACCCAGTTTTTTAAATTATCATGCAATCATCTCTCCTGCGATATACACTGGGACCTACAGGTAAGACTTCATTGTGATGCAGTACTCTTCCATAAAGTAAAAGATTCCACAACACTTATCTTTTTTTTATTATTATTATTAATCTAAAGTTTTATGTATCAGGTCTACTTACAGCCAGATCTATTAATGTGTCATTTTGAGACTTCTACACATGTTATACCTGTGAATCATTCTCCCAGTAATATATGTATACCTTTATAACTTGCCCAGGGAAGTTTTCTAGGCAAATTTTTACTAAAAATAACTAACAAGTGGCCATCAAGTTGACTCTGACTCATGGCGACCCATTTATGTCAGAGTAGAACTCCATTAAAATCAGAGTTCTCAGTGGCTGATATTTCAGAGTAGATTGCCAGGACTTTCAAGATGCCTCTAGGTAGATTAAAACCTCCAACCTTTCAGTTAGCAGCTGAGGAGAAGAGAGAATTGCCCTGTTTACATCATCCAGAAACTTCTTAACAAAATACAACATAAAGAAAATCTTATTTTATGGACTATCCTCCCAAAATTTACCGTCTCTCTCTCTCTCTCTCTGTCTTTGTGTGTGTATGTGTTCCTATTTTGGTTAAAATTATTTTTAGACCTACACAATGGTAAACTCTATTTTGATTATAATCTTATAATCATTGGCATTTCCAGGCAGATAACACATAAAGCATAGGCTGAGGAAAAATAATAAAATAAAAATGTAAAATAAATCCTGTAAGCCTATTTTCACACTCACAAAATTTAAATTCCAATTTTTATAAGAACAAGGAGTGGGAGGCTGCAGCAAAGGGATCAATCTATTTTCATCTCACTTTAAGTCTGTGCATCCTCATTTTCTGTTTCTTAAATTAATGAAATGAGCACAAGATCACTCTGATTAGGAAGTCTGGAATAATGGCCCTGCAGACATATTTGCATTTTTCTTTCAACTTGAACAGGCTATTTGGATAGTTACAAAAGCCATGACAAAGTGTATGAGATTCCATTTCTTTGTTGTTCTTAAATGGCTCTCTGGCTATAATTTGTTATATAACTGCAAAATGCATTTGACTTTAAATAGGTAGGCAAAAATTTCACATTAAATATGAAATTAATGACATATTCTCTCACTGTGTCAACACTAACTCTAAATTAAAAGACTTTGTCAGCCCAAGGTAACTCCCTAACATCCCTGATCACAACCTCAGTGGCTCCCCTTGGCGATCAGAAAGAATCCAACCTCCCCAGCCTTGCCTATCCACTCAGCTTACCACAGGGCCCTCAGTCTGTCCCTCAAGTACAGCAAGCCAGCCTGTGCTCATGCTAGCTCTTACCCATTTGTTTTGTTTTGTCCAGTTTTGTTTACTTGTCCTGCCTAGAACTACCCCACCCTGCTCCTCCCAGCATCAATGATTCTTTACCACTGAGGTCTTTCCTTCAATGTCACCTCCTCTGAGAGCCACCCCCTCCCCAGGGAGCTAGCTGTTCAGGGTTTGTCTTCAGCACTTTGGCCACTGTGTTAAATGACCTTAGTCATCATGCGTGCAGATGTTTCCTATTTGCCCAGTACACACATAGGAGGCATTCAGCTCACAGCTACTACGAAAGTGTGGGAGCCCACCTGAAAATGGCCACAGAACAGTACAGCACACACACATACTGTGGTTTCATTTCACTCCTCCTCTCTACTCCCCACCACCTGCTGAGGACTCTCTTGATCATCAGATCAACACTGCTTCAGAGAAGGGTTTTGAGACACCCTCAGTGATTCTTGCAGGCCTCAAATCAGGCTGTCTTTATGGCTGTCGAGCTCTCATTTCCTGCCTCCATCCTCACAAGTGCCTGTGTACCCCTATGGTGATCCAGGTGGTAACCTGTTCCTCACCCACACATCCCATGCCCAAAGGAGGCCCTCATTGTGGCCATGTTCAAGCTCCATGGGATAGAGGTCACACTGCATTTATATTCAAATCCACAGGGCTGGTCCTACAGATATATCATAAATGATTCTCAGTCATACTACTGCTCCCTATCATGAGCCCTCTCATCCTTCCAGGACACTCCTTCTCCAGCCCCTGTGCTGTCCTGGCACTGTGCACACTGGCACCAAGCCATCACCAGCAGCTGTGACTCTCCCCACTGTTTTGGTTCTCCAGTACCCCTCTAACAGAAAATACCACAAGTGGATGACTTTAACAAACAGGATTTTATTCTTTTACAGTTTTGGAGGCTAGAAATCAAAGTTCAAAATGCCAGCTCCAGGGACCTCTTGACCTTGGACTTCAACCATGTCTCTTGCTCCTGGCCCACTGAAGCTGGAGGTTTCTCTTAGTCAGATCCTGGCTGCTAAGGCTGACAAACCCAAGGTCAACAAGTAAAATGGCACAGTCCCATGATTATCAAGCAACACAGGAGGCCACTAGTTCAAGTTCAGAAACACTCTGAAGATTGGCAGACAACATGGCAGGCTACTGGAATGAAGACTCAGCCAAATATAGGATCCAGATGTGCCAAAAACCTAGAGACTTTTCTCAAAGTGTCTTTGTATATGCTGGAAGCAGACCACATACCAAAGTCAGCTACTCAGCAGCTCACAGTAGATTCCACCATGGAGCTGATTATCAGTCTCATCATGGGAAATAACTGCAGACAGCTGCCTAGTGACTCAAAATCAGACCCAGCAAACTTGACATATAACCTTAACTACCACATCTCCCAACACCATATCAGGCATCTAAGACCAGTCCAGTCTCCCCCAACTAACAGGCCATCCTGATCACCCTTTATTATAGGAGGGTTTTCTTTGGATATTTTTAGGTTACATTTTCATTACAGTGAATAACTAGATACTAATAATTAATTGGGGAGCTCTGGTAGCATAGTGGCTAAGGCACTTGACTGCTAACCACAAGGCTGGTGGTTCAAATCCAACAGCCACTCCTCGGAAGGTAGATGGGGCAATCTACTTCCATAGTGATACTGCCTTGGAAACCCAAGGAGCGGTCGCTATGAGTCGGGTCCGACTCGACGGCACATAACAACAACAACAAAAACAACAATAATTAATTCAGGAGCCCGTGGATGGTACAAACTATTAACATGCTTGGCTGTTGACCAAAAGGTTGGAGGTTCGAGGCTACCTAGAGGCACTGCAGAAGAAAAGCCTGGTGATCTACTTCTGAAAACTCAGCCATTGCAAACCATATGGAGCACAGTTCTACACTGGCAGACATAGGGTTGCCATGAGCCAGATTTGACTCCACAACAAGTGGTTTAATAATAAATCAAAAGGATCGTAGATGCACCAAAGGGACTGATGTTCCTTTCCTATTTTGACAAATGGTCAAAAATCTCCTTTGCCCATGTTGTTGTTGTTGTTGTTGTTATGTGCCATCGAGTCGGACCCGACTCATAGCGACCCCTCCTTGGGTTGCCGAGACAGTATCACTAAAGAAGTAGATTGCCCAACCTTCCTTCCGAGGAGTGGCTGGTGGGTTTGAACCGTCAGCCTTCTGGTTAGCAGTCAAGTGCCTTAGGCACGATGCTACCAGAGCTTCATAGACATCCTGAATTCCAATGACAATGTCTTAGTTAACTAGTGCTGCTGTTGCAGAAATACTCAAAGTGGATAGCTTTAACAAACAGAAATTTACCTTCTCATAGTTTAGGAGGCTAGACATCCAAATTCAGGGTGCTAGCCCTAGAGGTAGGACACTTCTGAGTTTCTGTGCCTGGACAATATTCATGTGGCTTGGCATCCACTTCCCCCATCTCTGCTTGTTTAATTTCTTTTCTACATCAAAAGAAATTGACTCAAAATACACTCTATAGAGGGATTCCAAGATGACAGAATAGGCGGAAAGACTGCACAGATCCTCTTCAACAAAGAAAAGGGAAACCAATTAACACAAACACAGAAGATAATCCTGGACCCGTGAGCCTTGAAGGGAAGGATATAGAAGGGGACTAAATCCCAACTAGCAGAAGAATTTGCATGAAAATACCAAAAAAGGAGATATAGGGACCTGCAGTCTGGCAGCAATCCTGAGTGATCCTGATGGCACAGATGATTTGAAGATTCCAGAGTTGTGGTAGGACCTAAGAATTAACCTAAAAATCAGGCCTGCTAGCCAGGGACTGCATAAAGTACCGCTCTGGGGGAATAAAAGGGGAAGCAGCAGTGAAGAGGAAGATAGGCTGAGCTGTGGACTTTTGCCTGTCTGGAGGGACCACCATTTTGAATGTTTACAAGAGGCTTAACCATTTTAGATATTTAAAAAGACAGCACTCTCCGAGATTCCAGGGGCTTAAGAAGAGGTTCCAGTAACCCCAAGGACACTCTGGACCTGCACGACTGAAAAGGTGCAACATTCCTCTTGTTACTTTTATACCACACATCCGCTTGGTGAATGGAGGAGTGACCACACCCCACTCCCACCCACCTTCTGAGTCCACAGGAACTCCATCCCAGTCTGTGTGGCTCAGATGGAGCCTGGGTACTGTGCCTGGTCCTCGGCCAATTTTTTACTTTTTCTCTTTCTTTTTTCTGGTGTTTAGTTTGCTTGTATTTGTCTGTTTTAAAACTACTATAATTATTAATACTTTTGTTCTGTTTATTATTCTTCTCGTCCCAAGTCCTAGTTCACACCGTTGTTTTTTTCCTTTTCCCTGTTCCTGGTTAAATTTTATTTATTTATTTATTTAAATTATTTTCCCTCCTTTTTTTTCTCGTGGTTAACCCCATTCCTTGTTTTTTTCCCCTCATTTTTTTCTCATTAATTCTCCTTCTCTACGTTTTTCTTTTAGTGCCCTATCCCCAGATATAGCAGGTTTTCTTGTTTTCTTCTTCTTTTCTCCCTTTTTTCTTTGTTTGGTTACTGTTCCTGTGTGACAACTTGCTGTATTTTTTGTCAATGTGCTTGTACTTTTCTGAGGGTTATTCAATTGTAATTTTTGTCTAACTGAGTGGGAGACAACAACAGTCTCCAAAAGATACAACTACACCCACAACTCCTGCAACTACACTTACAGAGCAAGAGCCTCAGCCTCCTTCTCCACCAATGGGCCAACGATAAAAAATCACCAAGAAGAGCCTGAATCACCCTTGGCTGCTCTTCACAAACAGTTAACAGAGATCTAAACACAACACCACAATACCTCGGAGACAACAGACCATCACAGTACACACAAAAAAGCAAGATAAAGTGGTAGAAACAAAGGAACAGGATACAAACCCAGACCACATCCCTGAGGAAGAAGCAGCATTGGAACTTCCTGATAAAGAATTCAAAAGAGTTATATTTAGGTATCTTCAAAGGATTGAGAGACAGACCAAAGAAAACACAGAAAAATCCTTAGAAGAATATTGGAAAAGAATACAAGAAAAAATGACAAAATAAATGAAAAATTAGAAATGATTCTAAATCTACAGATAGAAATCCAGAAATTAATACTAAATTGTCAGAAACAGATAACACATTGGAAGAGCAAATGAGTAGAATGGATGCAATGGAAGACAGAGTTAATGAGATTGAACACAAATACCTGACCACTTCTTTGGAAAGGGATCAATCAGAAAAATTTCAAAACAAAATGAAGAAAGCCTAAGGTTCATGTGGGATACCATAAAAGGACTAACTTACGTGTCATTGGAATTCCACAACAGGAAGACAAAAATACAACCACTGAGAAAATTATCCAAGATTTGCTGGAGGAGAACTTCCCTGATTTGATGAAAGAGCAGAATACATCCATTCAGGAAGTCGAACGAACCCTAATAGGATAGACCCCAAAAGAAAATCACCGAGGCACATGATCATCAAACTCACCAAACCAAAGACAAAGACAGAATCCTGAAGGCAGCACGAGAAAAACAAAAAGTTACCTACAAAGGACAGCCAGTAAGAATAAGCTCCGATTTCTCAGCAGAGATCATGCAAGAGAGAAGGCAATGGGATGGTATATATAAAACCCTGACAGAGAAAAATTTTCAACCAAGAATTATATACCCAGAAAAATTGTCCCTGAAGTATGATGGTGAAATTAAGAGATTTCCAGATAAGCAGAAACTAAGGGAATTTGTTAAAACCAGACCAACCTTAAAAGAGATGCCAAAGGGAGTCATTTGAACAGGAAACTAAAAATAGTAAATAACCACTGATCATTAATGCACAAGATGACATAACCCAGGAACCACAGCTGTGGACATATATCCAAAGTAAAATGAGATTACAAGATTGTAAACAGGGAACCAGAGACATCAACTGGCAAGTGAGGAGAACTACAAACAAAAAGAGGGAAAACACTGTTTAGTTACAGAACTTCTAAATAGTGAGGAAGTTAAGAGAATTGAAAGATATAATGGACTGTTCTACACTCGGGGAGAAAATTATAAATCACAGTGTAACTTTAAAGAAAAACGATAAAGCTTCATATCACAATAAAAAAGAGGACAAGCGCCAATACTCAGCAAATACTAAAACAAAAGCAACAAAGGAAATGATAACAGCATTCATAAACATAATGAATTCAGCACACAAAATAATATGGAACAAAGAAACCAGGGACACCATGAAAAAACACATAACAAAATGAAAGCAACAAATTCATACTTGTGAATAATTATAATGAATGTTAAGGGTTTAAATGCACCATTCAAGAGACAGAGAGTTGCAGACTAGATAAGAAAACAAAACCCATCAATATGCTGGCAACAAGAGACACACCTTAGAGATAAAGACAAAAATAGACTAAAAATCAAAGGTTGGAAAAAGATATATCAAGCAAATGGCAACTGATAGACAGCAGGTGTGGCAATATTAATTTCTGATCAAATTGACTTTAAGAAAAAAACCACCATACAAGACAA
>NW_006922196.1:1129999-1142770 GCF_000298275.1 Orycteropus afer afer
CTTCATCCATTTCAGGAAGTGGCATATGATCTAGAACCAATGGTAATGAAGGAAGAAGTCAAAGCTGCAATGAAAGAACTGGCGAAGAACAAGGCTCTGGGAATTGATGGCATACCGATTGAGATATTTCATTAGCTATTAGAGAGATGGAAATCAAAACAACAATGAGATACCATCTTGCTCCAGCACTAGTAGCAAAATTCAATGAGACAGAAAATACCAAATGCTGTCAAGGATATGGAGAGATTGGGACTCTCATATACTGCTGGTGGGACTGTAAAATGGTACAACCATTGTGGAAAGCATGGCGATTTCTTCAAAAGTTGGAATTAGAAATACCATTTGACCCAGCTATTGCATTACTAGGTATATATCTTAAAGAAGTGAGAGCCATGAGAAGAATGGACATATGCACACCCATGTTCATCACAGCACTATTTACAATAGCCAAAATATGGAAATACCTAGGTGTCCATCAACTGAGGAATGGATATCCAAACTATGGTACATACACACAATGGAATACTATGCAAACCTAAAGAATAATGTAGAATCTGCAAAACACCACATAAGTGGATGAACTTGGAGGACATTATGCTGAGTGAAATAAGTCAATCACAAAAGGACAAATATTGTATTAGTTTGTTATTGTAAAAGTCAAGGAAATGTTTATCTATGGAAGGACATGTTCTTTGTTGGTTAGCAGGGGTGGGAGGGGAAGGGAGAGAACACTGTTAGATAGATAGAGATAAGTATTGACTTGGGTGAAGTGAAGGGCAATGTACCAAATGTGAGTGATCAATATAGTGGCACTGAGGAAGAGAAAGACATAGACAGGTACGTGGGACTTACAGACAACAAAGATGAACCCTTTTGCACATATAGTATAGCTTTGTCAGTGAAGGCAAACATGGGTATATGGGTGGATAGATGGGTGGAGAGGCTGAACTATTAGGTATGTCTATGAAGTGGGGAGTGTACCCAAGAACATGTATAGGTTTTGCAGACAAGGGTCCTATAACTTTATGTGTATAATCTAAATTCCCAGGTGTATAGTCAAGCTGACAAGGAGCAAAGCTATAGTCACTGCTTGGTCACAGCCAGCTACCCAGATGGACCGAGTAATTGATCCTGTGGGCTTGGGACCATAGTCGCAGGGGACATCAAGCTCAATTGGCATAGCATACTACACAAAACATTGTTCTGCCTCCTACTCTGGCGAGTAGTGACTGGGATCTTAATAGCTTGCAAGCTGCCATCTAGATGGAATGATGGGTCTCTCCTCATCCAGAGCAAAGAAAAATGAAGAAAACCAAACATTCATGGAAATAATTAGTCCTAGTAACTGGTACACCATCCAATCTGCAGCCTATACAACTATGAGACCAGAAGAACTAGAGGTTGCCCAGCTACTAATGTCAACCACTTGGAAGAGCATCTATGTAGGAGATCCTGGATAGAGAGGGAGAACAATGTGGAACAAAACTCAAAGTCATTTGGAAAAAAAAGGGGGGCGGGGACCAGGTTTGCTGGTCCAACAGAGCCTGGTGGAACCACTGAGACTATGGCGCCTAGCTGCCCTTCAGGTCTGGAATTGAACGCACGCCTGTGGCTTCCAGCCAAACAATAGACAGGCATATGAGTTGTACATTTACCTGAGGTAGATACACTCCTTCGAGAGAACAAGCATGGGAGAAAGAAGGGCTGCTTATGCACAGGGAGACAGTTCAGGGGGCAGGAGTGCATGGATGGATGGACACAGGGAAGAGGTGACCATCGGGAGGAAGTAGGAGGGGAGATGTTGCATTGTGGTGAACTGTGGTCAATATCATGAGACAAAGTGTATGTGAACTGCTGTGTGAAAAGTGTATTTGCTCTGTAAATTTTCACCCAAATCACAATTTAAAAAAATACACTCTATACTAATCCTGCCTCATTAACATAACAAAGACAACCCCTTCCCAGATAGGATTATAACCACAGACACAGAGGTTAGGAATTAAAACACATATTTTTCGAGGACACAATTCAATCTTTAACATGATTTATCTATATTCTTTTTCTTTAGGCCACTCATGTTAATTTACTCTTCAGCAAGAGAAAGACTGACTTAATTAATGGTATAAATCTTACTTCCCATCACATAATATAGCCAGTTTAAGGCACATTGGTTTGAACCAGATGAAATGATTCCAAGAAAGTTCTTTGTATTCAAATGTGGCTTTTGATGAACTCAATGCGATTCCTTGTCACAGCCCCAGGAGGTTACTTCTAGTAGAATGTGTTGCCATGCCCCTCCTTTCCCACCATGTAACCCTAAAGGCCTGTGAGGCTTCAGAGACACCAAAAGAAGCCTTTATCAGAAAACTCATGGTACCTCTGTACTTAAGAATTATACAGCTTCCTATTGGTCTGAGGCCAAAAGGTCTTTCCCTTACAACACAAGGCAATGCACTGCCTTCAAGTCGCATCCAACTCACAGCGACCCCTCCTTGGGTTTCTGAGCTGGTATCTCTATGGAGCTCCAGGAGCTCTGCTAGCATAATGCCTAAGGCACTTGGCTGCTAACCAGAAGGCTGGTGATTCAAACCCACCAGCCACTCCTCAGAAGGAAAGTTGGGCAATCTACTTCTGTAACGATACTGCCTCGGCAACCCAAAGAGGGGTTGCTATGAGTCGGGACCAACTCTCGGGACCAACTCGACAGCACATAACAACAACATCTCTATGGAAGTAGATTGCCCAATCTTCCTTCCAAGGAGAGGCTAGTGGGTTTGAACAGCCATCCTTCTGCTTAGCAGTCAAATGCCTTAGGCACAACACCACCAGAGTTCCCTAAAGTGGACAAGCCTCACCCTTTCATGAGGAATCAAAGCAATTCACTTGCCTAATGACTTGGAGCCACCAGTTCTTTTTCCTCTTTAGCCCCACACCCAGTTTTATTTTCTTGGTAAGATTTTATCAATTCCTTTTTTACTATCCAGATTATATTGCAGATGTATTTATCTATTTCTTCTGTCTTTCCTAGAAAATGTGAGTTTCAAAGAACAGTACCAAGAGGCAAGTGACTGATAAGATCTGGTGCATAAAATCATGAAGTGCAGTCATTACAGTTCTAGCTAGAAATGCCACTTTGGGTGGTACAAATGATTAAGTGCTCAGCTGATAACCAAAAGGTTGCAAATTTGAGTCCATCCAGATGTACCTTGGAAGAAAGGCCTGGCAATCTACTGCCAAAAAATCAGCCATTGAAAACACTATACATTGTGAGTGGCCATCTAAGGTGCAACTATTGCTCTCTTCCCATCCAGAGCCAAGAAGAGTGAAGACAATCAAAGATAAAAGGAAATAATTAGCCCAAAGGACAAAAGGGCCATGTAAACACCAGCTTCCATGACTCTGAGAACAGAACTAGATGATGCCTTGGTACTGAAGGACCAAACTGGCTATTCTAAACTTGGCTAAGACACCCTGAAACCTCAAAGATAAATTCTACCTGCAGACCCCACACCCTTCCCTGCCTTGTGAAACTTCAAAGATAAATTCCACCTGCAGACCCCTTGTGAAACCTCATAGATAAATTCCACCCGCACACACACACCCACCTCCCCCACCCCCACCTTGTCAAAAAACAACCCCACTTCCTGGAAACTCCAACTCTTGCAAAACCCCATATGCACCAGAGGTCCCTATAAAAGGGCAAAACACTTCCTCCAGGCACAGCTCGACTCTGCAACTGGCATTGTTCACATTGCTCCTAGAGTTGTCTCTCACAGGCTTTTCTCCAATAAAGCCTGCTCTGATCTGTCGAGGTCATGATTATTCTCTCCTTTTCTTTCTTTTATTTTAACTTCTGTACTTCCACACTTTCCTAACAGGTACCACTGCTGAACTACTCTAAAAGTGATCACAGTAGGAGGTCCTGGATAGAACAAAACTCTAAATCATACAAAATGATGGAAGAAAAACTCAAAATCATAAAAAAAAAAAACAGGCTTACTGGTCTGATAGAGACTGGTGAGAGTCCCAACACTATGGCTCTTAGACACCCTTCAAGCCTGGAAGTGAACTCATCCCATAGCTTAACTTTCAGCCAAACGATAGGTCTACAAGGTGAACAATAACACCAGAGTACTCATTATATGTACTCGTAATATATAATGTACTCATTAGAACCACCAACCATACAAGAATAAAAGCCTGGTATTTGCCCAGGGACAAAGTTAAGAAGGCGGGAAGGGAGAGGAAAGAAGGATGAAGGGAAATGGTAAACAGGGAGGAAGTGGGAAGGATGCTGTTACATTGTGAAGATTGCAATGAATGTCACAAAACAAAATATGTGTAAATTGTTGAATGCAAAACCAATTTGTTCTGTAAAATTTCACCCAAATCACAATTTAAAAAATCTATATATATGACACACAATTGCATAATTCTACTCTGTCACACATGGGGTCACCATGAGCCAGAATCAACTCAATGGCACCTGGTTACCATGCTATTTTAGCATGTCTTCATTTTTAGGAATTCCAGAACACCCTGCAATCTTTCAAAGGGGTCATCTGGATTTCTCTGATTACAGAATTCAACCATCCATGAGAAAATATCTATATATTTTCACTCCCTCTTCTTTGAAAGAGATTGGCAACCTGTGTTAGATCTGGTATTCATAAAGGCTCTAAAAAATATGTGCTTCCCCAGCATATAGGTCTCCACTGTAAATTGTTTCTCTGCCCTTCCAAAACAAGCCTCACATAAGTTTTATGATTATTGTGTATTTGTGTGATTAAAACCACATTCTCACTTTCGATCAACATTGCTTCACCTGTTCACTGTCCCAAGCTAATCCATACTTGTTGCAATGCATCATAAACAAGATCCATAGTTCCTGAAAGAATTGCATGGTGAAATGACAGAATACCCACCCACATGGACGCAAGACATAGCCATAGACTGCCAAATAAACAGCCAAAGAAAAAGGGAACTTGCTCTAGTGGCTTTTGCCTGAAGCAAACTAAATGTCCAAACTGTATCCATTTGAATTAAATCTTACATCATTCCATATTTCTCAAGCTGAGATCTAAGGATACCAGGGTGGGAGCCAGGCAGCTACAGCAAGATTTGTTACGTTTGAAGAACAAAAGTCTCACACTGGGATAATGCCTTCCCTTGAAAAGCCTGTTTTTTTTATTTCTTTCCTGCTTTCTCCCCCTCCCCACCCACCCCCCACCTCCCATTTTCCAGGTCATTCCCTACATCACTCTGCTTGGCAAATGTGTTTCTCTCCCCCACTTTCAGGGATGTTTTCCCATTTCTCTTTTTGGGCTTTGTTACTGATTGAATTGTGCCCCCTAAAAATGTGTTGGAGTCCTGACCCCTATACTTGTGGATGTAATCCTATTTGGGCATAGGTTTTCTTTGTTATGTTAAGAGGCCATCAATGTAGGGCTTGTCCTGAACCTAATCACTTGTGAGTGATATAAAGAGCAGCAAAGACAAAGAGATAAGCAAGCACTGGGGAAGAAGCAACCAAAGAACTCCCAGGCTACCAGCAAAGGGAATCAACAACCTGGTTTGGACATTTGCCATCCAGAACTGTGAGAAAGACATTTCTCTTCTTTAGAGCTTTCCACTTGTGGTATTTGTGTTACAGAAGCACTAGCTAATTAAGACAAGGATGCCTTTGCTTGGCATTTGTGTTGCTGATGTTAGCTGCCATTGAGTTAGCCCCCAATTCATGGCAACCTCATGTGCAACAGAGTGAAACACTGCCTGGTCCTGTGCTAACCACATGATCAGCTGCAGATCAAACCATTGTGATCCACTGAGTTTTCTTTAGCTGGTTTTCAGAAGTAGATTGCCAGGCTTTTCTCCCTAGTCCATCTTAGTCTGGAAGCTCTGCTGATACCTGTTCAGCATCACAGTGACACACAAGCCTCCACTGACAGATGGGTAGTGGCTGACCACGACGTGCGTGCACTGGCCAGGATTTGAACCAGGTCTCCTGCATGGAAGACGAAAATTCCACCATAAACCACCACTGCCTCCTTTGTTTTTTAAGCTGGCCAAACAGTGAATTCAGAAATCTGTAGCTGCTCTTATACTTGCAGAGTGGTAGAGGCTTCCCAGCCTGCAAACCCTCAAAGACAAAGAAACAAAGCAAACGTCAAGAAAGAAACCCTCAAGCTTCTCAAGGGCCCACAGATGCAGCCAGACCCAGATTTAGGTACAACTACTCAGTACTCCCAGGAGCAAGCAAATGAAGCACATTTTACTATGATATTACATCCTAGACAGTCCTTGGGGTGAATTTTCAGCACTGCTTATCTAATTTTTATGTTTATTACCATTACATTTGGGGAGAAAGAGAGAGGGAATAACAAAAAATTGCCAACATCTTCAATGTGTCATATGGAGTGAAATTTTAGAAATGTTTCTTTGATACTAGCCAAGCTGCCTTATTGGGGGAGAAGAAGGGAGGACACAGTGAACATAAAAATTAAGGCTCTCAGCTTTCTTCAAGATAAAACTTTAAAAAAATATATGCAACATATAGCACTGACTATGAAAATACTTTCACTGTGGCTGAAAGAAAGTGTCAGATCTAGTAACTCCTTCCAGTTTGCCTGGGACTTTCTGAGCTTTAGCACTCAAAGTCTTATGCCATGGAAACCCCTCAGTCCAGCTGGTCACACTAATTACCTCAAAGATGACAGCAAAGCACTGATTTACCAGTGGAAGTATTAAACCTTAATAAATTGACATGGCAACCAACACACATGAAGCCAGTGGCTATGAAACTACACCTGGAACTGGGTCAAGCATGGTCCAGCTCATGTGACAATAGAACTCACCTGCTGGTCACATCATTCACAGGGGGAGAGCATGTGAAATACTGTCCTGCAGTTGTGCAGGAGCTCAGATGTTAGAGATCTCTCCACCTGTCTTTTTTGTAACCTAGATTCAGGCAAAGGGGCCCTGGTGGCACAGTAGTTAAGCACTTGGCTGCTAACAAGAAGGTTGGCAGTTCGAACTTACCAGCTGTTCTGCAAGAAAAGATGTGGCAGTCTCCTTCCTTAAAGATTCACTCAACTCAACTCACTGCCATCGAGTCAGATCTGACTCATAGCTACCCCCCTTCTTGGGTTTCTGAGGTGGCATTACTATGGAAGTAGATTGCCCAATCTTCCTTCTGAGGAGTGGCTGGTAGATTTGAACCCCCAGCCTTCTGGTTAGCAGTCAAATGCCTTAGGCACTATGCCAACAGAGCCTTGGAAAACCTATGGGGAAGTTCTACTAAGAAATGAGTAGAACTCTACTCCACAGCAACAATTTTTGTTTGTTGGCTTAACGTTTTGTTTGTTGTTTGTTGGCTTAATGTTTATGCACAGAGTTGTTGGTTGATACAAAGGGTACAAACATGTTCAGCTGCTAACCAAAAAGCTAGAGGTTTAAGTTCATCCAGAAGTGCCTTAGAAGAAAGGCCTGTCAATATATTTTTAAAAATTCAGCCACTGAAAGCCTTATGGATCACAGTTCTACTCTGACACACACAGTTCTACTCCCCATGAGTTGGTGTTGACTCAACCACAACTGGTTTTGTCTTTTGGTATGTTCTTGCACAGGATTCACATTGTACAACATCTGACATTCAGCTGGAGAGGCAAAATGTAACTGTCTTGATTCATTTGTAATATGCTCAAATTATGTTTTACATGTCAAAGCATTCCACAGTATTTCATAGGTCCTATCTATGTACAGCTACATCAGCAGACAACCAGGAATTTTGTCACAGCTTCCTGTACACAGCTTCTAAGGAATATGCCTCTGCATAGATGTCCCTTGGATCAGCACTTTTTTTTTTTTTTTTGCCTTCATACATCCTTTAATCTGTTCTCTTTTTTTAAGAGTTTGTTTTACATTCAACGTAATGCATACACTTAGTTTCTTTCCCCATTCGCCATGTCCAACCCTAACCCAATCTCCTTCCCTCCCTACCCTGTAACCCTCCCCCTGGTGCCCCTCATATTTATGCACTCCTGTTTGTCCTTCATTTCCAACCAATTTGAATGTTGGTCCTCTGGTGTCCCATGGTCTATTGCTCTAAGGGATGTATTACCATAAAGTATGTGGGTGCGTCATACCGGGTTGAGTGGTCTGCATGTACATCTTGTTAACTATTGGGCTGAGAGCCTGCCCCTGGGGGTAAGTTTTATTCCAGGCACAGAATGTAATCCAGGGCCATAGTATTGGGAGTCTCACCAGATTTCATTGGGCCAGTAATTCTGGTCATTATTGAGTTTTTGGATTTTGTTCCACGTTTTCCCTCCCACTCTATCCAGGATCTCCAGATTTGGTCCTTTCTTGTGTGGTTGGCATGGGTAGCTGGGCACCATCTAGTTCTTCTCGTCTTGAGGTCCAATGTGTCCTAGACCTGATTGCTTCTAAATGCCTTTTTTTTTTTTTTTTTTTTTCTGCATTCTTCTTCACTTCCAATGCTAGGAGACTGTTAGCTGCATCTTAAATGGCTGCTTGAAAGCTTTTAAGACCCCGGTTGCTACTCACCAATGTAGGATGTACAGCAATGCTTTTATGTATTTTGTTTGGCCAATTGAGTCTGGTGTCCTCCAGTACTATGGTCCTGAGGCAGTAGATCTATTGGATCTCTCTCCCATAGTGTCTGGTTGTCTGTGAGGGATTACTCTCTGTGTCTTCTATTGTTTCTGTAAAGACTGTACATATTTTGTATCACTAGTGTCTGTGCAAGATTAGCCTCAGCTGGATAAGCACTTTTTAAATGTTGTGAGGAACTTCATTCCCCAAATAAATTATTAAAAAGAATGTAATATATCAAGGGGGGGGAGTACAGATTATTAAATTTTGTTTTTAGATAATTTATTCATATCTCCTGAAAAGCACTATTGAAGGTGTCCAATGTCTCTGAGTGAGTTTGTAATTGCTTTTTGTTTTCTTGAGAGTAACACTATGTATACTAATCATTCCAAAGTCAAATTACAGAAAACACTTCACTAGTTCTATAAAAAGGTTGAATATGGATACCCATACAGATTCTGTCTTTTTTTCCTCCCTTTGACGCAAGTAAATATGTATCTATCTGCTAGTTAGTGGTTTACTCTCCCTTCCTCACCCACCCCTGGAAACCATCAAAGAATATTTCCTTTTTTGTGCAAAACCCTTTTCTTGACTTTTTACCAGAGTGGTCTCATACAGTATCTGTCCTTTTGTGATTGACTAATTTCACTCAGCATAATGGCCTCTAAGTTTATCCAAGTTATGAAATGTTACACAGATTCATCATTGTTCTCTAACACTGCTTACTTAGTATTCCATTGGGTGTATGTACCATAGTTTGTTAATCTATTCCTTCATTGGTGAGCATTTAGGTTGTTCACATCTTTTTGCTATTGTGAATAGTGCTGTGATAACATGGGTGTGCATCTATCTGTTTGTGTGCTGGCTCTTATTTCTGTAGGATATATACCTAGTAGTAGGACTGCTAGATCATATGGTATTTCTATTTCCAGCTTTTCAAGGAATCTTTTCCACAATGGTTGTACCATTTTACAGTCCCATCAGTAGTGCATGAGGGTACCAGTCTCTCCACACCCCCACCAGTATTTGTTTTCTGGTTTTTTTTTTTTTTAACTTTGCTATTAGTGCTAGGAGCTCTGGTGGTATAGTGCCTAAGGCATTTGACTGCTAACCAGAAGGCTGGTGGTTCAAATCCACCAGCAATTCCTCAGAAGGAAGGTGGGGGAAATCTACTTCTGAAGTGATACCAACTCTGAAACCCAAGGAGGGATCACTATGGGTAGGAATCAACGCAACGGCAGTGAGTTTGGGTTTTGGGGGGGGAGATGGCTAACAATCTCGAGCATTTCTTCATGCATTATTTTAGCTATCTGAATGTCCTCTTTGGTGAAATGTCCTTTCATTTTTTAAATTGGATCATCCAAATAATCCAATTAAAAAACAGGTACCACTTCTAGGGAATGTGCCTCTGCATGGATGTCCCTTAGATCAGCATGTACAGATTTATTTCATAAATTCAAATTTTAAATATTTACCATTTACTAAATCAAGAGAACTATGAAGTTGAGAATACAGAGGAGAGCCAAAGCCATAAGAGCCTACAAAAATAATTTAATTCTAGATTTAATTTTGGTTTCACAATATCCAGAAATTCTCACAATAGATCAATTTCACTTTGCAAGTTTAGGACATCCTTAAATTAAACAAGTCATGAAGCTTGATAATAAAGTCAAGGAAATGTTGATTTCAATGTTGAACTCTTAGAATGAATCAATAAATGATTTATCACCAGCTGAAATATTAATTACTTGGCAAAAAATATCTCTGAAACATATCTGTAATATAGGAACTCTGGTGATACAGTGCCTAAAGCATTGGACCCTTAACCAGAAGGTTGGCAGTTTAAACCCATCAGCCACACCACAGAAAGAAGACAGGGCAATCTACTTTCGTAAAGATTTACCATCTTGGAAAACCAATGGTGGTTGCTATGAGTCAGAAGCAACTTGATAGCCAAAAGTCGGTTGCTTTTTGTTTTTGTTCTTTTTTTTTTTGCTGGTTTATGTGTAATATTATAGGATTTACAACAATGTTGTATTTTAAAATATATTACTTCAGAATCTAACAATTCTGCAGTCAAAATTTCAATCAAATTTACTTTGTTTTGTTAAGTCTCCTTTCCAAGGATTCCAAAAGCTAGGGGACAACAGGAGCTGGGAGTCCAGACAGACAAAAATGTACTGAAACCTTCTATTTTAATTTTAAACTTCATTTAAACTTTACATTCTACTTCATTAACTACCCAAAAACTGAAGCCATGAAACATGTACCTGGCTTGTCCTTACACTTCTCAGCATGCTCCCCTAAAGCATCCTGGGCACATGGGTGAAGGAAGCCAGTTGGAGAATCAGCTCATTGAAAAGAACTGGTAGTTCCTCTCAGTACAAGACCTTCAAGGTCCTCAAGACCCAAACCTTCAGTGAACTGCAAAACTTCTTCCATTGAATATATATGTGTATGTACATATACATATTTATTTATGTATTAAAAAAAAAAAAAAACCTGTCATATTTCAATTCAAACTCATAGTGACCCTATCAGACAGAGCAGAACTGAAGGTTTCCAAAACTGTAAATCTTTACAGAAGCAGACTGCATCATCTTTCTCCTGGGGAGCAACTGGTGGGTTCTGTATTTGAGCTTAAATTCTAAAGCACTTGATTTGTGGAAGGCCGTGGTCTGCAGTGGGAGCCCTAACTCCACTTTGAGGCTTGGCATAAGTTTCAGATGCCATTTGGGTTCTTTTTGACCATTAAACCAACATTGTGGCTATCTACAGACATTTTGCAGGACAAACCTAGGGAGAGGCACTTTGCCTTCAGGAGGAGTAATGGCTGAAAATAGATTATGCTCACGCAAAGAACTAGGGAACTTGCCTAAGTGTGTCCTTTTCTACTTTAAATTAAGGTTGGGGTCTTAGTATTGTTTGGTAGCCACTTTGTGGCTAAGATTCAGGCTGCATGGTCATCAATCAAAGCCTATCCAGACTACCACCTAGCCAGACAGTCAATGCCCAGAACCAATCCTATGACCCTTTTCTATCTTCAATTATGTGCATGTCCCAAATTAAAAACCAAACTCACTGCCGCCGCATCCAATCCAACTCACAGCAACCCCTCCTTGGTTTTCTGAAGTGGTATCACCATGGAAGTAGATTGCCCAATGTCCAATCTGCCTTCAGAGGAGTGGCTGGTGGGTTTGAACCACCAGCTTTCTGGTTAGTAGTCAAATGCCTTAGGAACCACGCCACCAGAGCTCCTTGTGTATGTCCCAGTCACAGCCTTTTCCCTGCTTCTGTAGTACCGCTCGCAATGGTGATGAATCATTCTACCACCAATCTTGATTTTGCGATGATTCTTTTTTTTCCCTCCATCATATAATATGAATTAGCCCCATGGCCATGATTCAGCAGATTCCGTTTAGCTTTCTGTACTGTGTACATGCTGATGGTTTCCCTCATTCTGTATGATTGTTTTTGTTGGGTCTTTGTCCTGTCCAAGGCTTAATAAAAGTGTCTTTATTGAAGTTGTTTGAATATGGGGTTTCTTTTCCCCTATTATAGTTTGAAGGAACTCTGGTAGCATAGTACCTAGGGCACTTGACTGTTAACCAGAAGGCTGGAGGCTCAAACCCACCAGCCACTCCTCAGAAGGAAGGTTAGGCAATCTACTTCCATAGTGACACCGCCTCGGAAACTCAAGGAGGGGTTGCTATGAGTCGGGTCCAACTTGACGGCACATAACAACAACATCATAGTTTGAACCATTGACCTTTTGCCTGGCAACCAAATACGTTTACCACTACAGCACCAGAGCTCCTCATGTATACATATATACATATGTGTGTGTGTGTGTGTGTGTGTGTGTGTGTCTATGTGTGTAGGCACATATATGTCTTGGAAAGAAGACTAGGCAATCTACTTCCACAGAGATACTGCTTCGGAAACCCAAGGAGAGGTCACTATGAGTCAGGTCCGACTCGACAGCACATAACAACAACAACAACAACAACATGTGTGTGTGTGTGTATACATAGTTGCAATATTTTTACAACTAACTGTTGCATTGTAGCTTAAATCATAAAGCTCTTGGTTTGTGGGAGGCTAAGGAGCTCTGGTAGCATAGTGCCTAAGGCACTTGACTGCTAACCAGAAGGCTGG
>NW_006922196.1:1142870-1144175 GCF_000298275.1 Orycteropus afer afer
CACTCCTTGGAAGGAAGGTTGGGCAATCCTACTTCCGTAGTAATACTGCCTTGGAAACCCAAGGAGGGGTTGCTATGAGTCGGGGCCGACTCGACGGCAAATAACAACAACAACAACATGGTGTACAGAGGGGGCCCTAAATCCATTTTGAGTCTTGACATTAAGTTCAGGTACCATTTGAGTTCTTTATGTTACTTCCCCAATGACTGCTGGCCATTGAATCAGCAAAGTGGCTATGGTTAGAAAAGTCCAGGGCAAGCCCAGGGAGAGGCAGTTTGCCATAAAGGAAGACTGTAGCTGAAAGTAGATTATACAGAAAGATTCTCACACATAGAACTAAGAAAGTAGCTTAGGTATTGACTGAAAGTACCCAATCAGATGCATGTTAGCTAATTTAAAGTTTGGGATCCTGATACAACCACCACAAAGCCAAGTAATCAAAACCCCTGAACCAATTCTGTAATCTTTTTTAACCTGTAATTATGTATGTATTTTCCAGTCATGGTCCTTTCCTTGCTTCTGAAGTCCCACCTATGACAGGGATGTGACTAGCCACAAATCATGATCTTGTGATGATTTTCTTTGTTCTCTACCATATATAATGAACATCATGTCTGTGATTCAACAATTTCCATTGGCCTCTGTAATGGGTACACACTGACAGTTTCCCTCCTCCAGATGATTGTCTTTGTCCTGACTTAATAAAAGGATCTCTATAGAACATCTTTGAATGTTTCTCCCTTGCATTTTATGAAATATGAAATTTAAGTTAATAAATGTTTAAGATACTAAAACAGATTGATTATTTGGAGGAGATTAACAAGTTCTGAATACACAAATGAATAAATGCCAAAGGGTTATCCACAAACACTGTCTTCTCGATCATATAGCCTGTTTTAAGAGTAACCAAACACTTTATGTAACATTCCATTTTCCAATTTTTATTATTATTCACTAGTCTGAAACTAGATTTTACAGTTTGGATAATTAATAAAATCATTCATTTGCATTTGCTCTTGATTATCATTCATCAGAGTCGTGTTTTCACTTCTGTTGCCAATTGTAATCATTTATTTGAACCAGTGTCTCAGGGGTTCATTAGCTCTTCATTAGCGCCTGGAGATTGGATAAAATGTGCTTGAATTTCCAAAGTAAATGCAAATGTCACTGGTATTACATCAAGGACATGGATTCTCTGAATATTTTCATGTAAAACAGTTACATTCAAGACAATTCCTCCTAAATGGCACCAAAATAGGTGAGATGAAGTCTGGCCATTCTTGCTTCCAAGGAGCATTCTGGCTG
>NW_006922196.1:1144750-1155055 GCF_000298275.1 Orycteropus afer afer
GATACAACCCTGATGCACTCCCTTCTTGATTTTAAACCATGTAGTGTCCCCTTGTTCTGTTTGAACGACAGCCTCCTGGTCAAGGTACAGATTCCTCATAAGTGAAAGTCTCTAGGTGGCCACAACAGCATCAGGATTTATCTAAGACCTAACCTCTTGGTATGCAAGAACTTAAATACAAAGTAGGACTTCAACTCAAAAGAATTCAAATTCACAAAGCCAAAGAATCACCTAGTGAGCAAGCAAAAAGCAGAGCTGCCAAGGCCTGGAGTCCAACTCAAAGCTCTTGGATCAGGGCTAACTGGGTGTCCATATGTTTAACCAGACCCCAGATAGCACTTGGACCAAACCCAACCTCGACCATAACAATCCTAGATCCAAGTCCTGGCTCCAGCCCTAGGCAGTGGGGCATTCTTGCCCATCACAAGCTGGGCTGATGATTTTATCTTGAAAAAAGGGGTTACTCTGCAGTGTTGCTGACTGTGGTGAAGGATACACAGATAAGGAAGAAGTGCTTTGTACTAAGCAAATTCAAAAAACTCACTGCCATTGAGTCAATTCTGATTCACAGAGACGCCCACTGGGTTTCCAAGGCTGTCAATCTTTACAGAAGTAGATTGCTCCATCTTCCTTCTGCAGAGCAGGTGGTGGGTTTGAACCACTGACCTTCTGGTTAGCAGGCAAATGCCTTAACGCACTACACCACCAGAACTCTAAGCAGATCTCCTCAAATGGCCAGTCTTACCAAGATTACAGATGTGATTTCCCTACTAAGGGCAATAGGAGTTGGAAGATTAAAATGTGTGCCAAGAGACAGAGGAACACCATGAGAAGGCAATCGGACAAACCTAGAATGTGGAATAGTTTACAGGATAACTGACCCAGCCTTCTTAATGAATCACTGTCATTAATATAAAATGGGAAGGGCTATTTCATTTTCTTATGGCTAATAACAAATTACCACAAAGTAGGTGACTTAAAATGACAGGAATTTACTGTTTCACAATTCTGGAGCTTAAAAGTCCAAATTTTGGACATTAGCAGGACCACACTCTCTCGCAGACTCTACAAGAGTCTTCTTTATCTCTCCCAGCTTCTGGTAGCCCCAGACTTTCCTTACCTTGCAGCTAGAATAACTCAAATTTCCACCTCCACTGTCACATGGCCATTGTCCATCTATCTGTCTGTCCATCTGTATGTCTCTTCTATTTTATAAGGGCACTATTCATATTGTATTACTCTCTACCATAGTTCTAGTATGACTTCATGTTAACTTAAATCTTCAAAAGCCCTATTTCTAACAAGGTCACATTCACAGGTACAAGGGTTAGAACTTCAAAATATTTTTGGAAGAACACAATTCAATCCATAACATGTACTTTATTTAAAGGAATTTAATGGAGATAAGTTTCTCTTTGTCAGAGAAAATAAGTTACAAAAAAAGCAGGGAGGAGGGGAGGACAGACACCTTACTTACAGCTGGCACATAAGCACATGAAAAGATACTCATCAACACATTTCATTTTGAAACTGTAAATGAAAACAAAAATGAGATACCCCAACACACCTATCAGAATAGTAGGGACACAAGACAAAGAACTGATAAGTGACAATCCCAGGATCACCCAGAGTGCCAATCCAGGGGAAGAACCTATCTGCAGATTCCCAAATTAGAGGTCTTCCACCTTTGAATTCATTATCACTGATTGGCTTGATAGTGAATTAAAACCACATGATCATTGCAAAAACGACAAGGAGGCCACATGTTCCGACCTCCTCTAATCCCACAAGAGGAAGGCAAAATCACCATCAATAGCACAAGGCCTATTACTGCCAGGCCAGACATGCTGCCTCCTGTCAGCCCTTTCTCCAACCGTTCCTCCCAAAGCACCCACCACCTCTCTCCTGGGTTCGATAATTCGCTGCAGTGCCACACAGAGCTCACAGATTATGGGGTTTATTAGCGAAGCACCACAGGCTACAATTTAAGTTCAGGAAAAATGCTCAGTCTCTCTCCCAGCCCACCGTCCCTCAGCCAACAGTCTCTCACAGCCTCTTTCCCAGCAGTGCTGGTCCCTCAGTGTCTCACTCAGCAATGTATGTCTCTTGCATCTCTTTCCCAGCAGCACGTGTCTCTTTCAATGTCTCTTTCGGCAGCATGTCTTCCTCAACCAGCAGTCAGAGAGAGTTCTGCCTCTAGGAGGCCTCCTTTTGAGCCCAGCAGGGTGGTCAAACTAGCCAATCATAGCATCAGAACTCTAAGCACTTGAGAGAGAGTGGGCACCTCCCAGAACACTGTTTTGTGCCACTCCCAACAGAAATACTCCAGGTGGACAACTTCAGCAATCAGGAGCTCCTAAGTTGCCCATAGAAAATCCCACCTTGGAGTTTAAAAAGACTTAATGGTAGAAAAGCCACACTAAGTAATTTACTACACCACAATCATTTTCTGAAAAATGAAGTTTCTTGCTTTTCAAATTTCAGTAACTGGAGTTGAAGAGGATATGAATCCACACAGGGAGGAGGGATATAAACAGTAGCATCTGCTTTGGAAAAGAATTGAGTGTCATCTCCTAGGGTTGAAAATTCACATGCATAGACCCAATGACTCAGCAATTTGACTCAGGAATCTACCCCAAGAAATTCCTCTCCATGCCCACCAGAATCCAAGTACAAAGATGTTCATAACTTCCATGGGCTCATAACAACACTCTAGAAATAATCCAAATGCTGATCTGTGGGAAAGGAACGAAAAAGCTGTGTAATATTTACATAGCACCATCTAAATGAGTAAGATGCAGTGAACTATACAACATCGAGGTACTTCAATAATATAATGTCAAATGGCAAAAAGTCAGCCCCAAAAGATTACATGCAAAAAGATATTTCCTTTATAAAAGTAAAAACATATTTATACAGATATATAGATATAACTGTCATTGTCTGACACAGTGCCAGAAGATGAGTCCCTCAACATTGAAAGGCACTCAAAATATGACTAGGGAAGATCTGCTGCCTTCAAGTAGAGTTGACCTTAATGACATGGATGGAGTAAAGCCATCTGGACCTTCATTTACTGATGTGGTACAACTCAAAATGAGATGAAACAGCTGCAAATATCCATTAATAATCAGAATGTAGACTGTATGGAGTATAAATCTAGAAAAATTGGAAGATGTCAAAAATGAAATGGATACATAAACATTTATATCCTAGGCATTAGTGAGCTGAAATAGACTGGTATTGCCCATTTGAATCTGACAATCATATGGTCAATTATGCCAGGAATGACAAATTAAAGAGGG
The DNA here is from genome assembly GCF_000298275.1 of Orycteropus afer afer. Taxonomy (NCBI): domain Eukaryota; kingdom Metazoa; phylum Chordata; class Mammalia; order Tubulidentata; family Orycteropodidae; genus Orycteropus; species Orycteropus afer. Next base: position 1,148,056 of record NW_006922196.1, read on the forward strand.
ATGGCATGGTATTCATTGTCAAAAAGAATATTTCTACCCTACAGGACAATGTTTTCAGTGATAGGATAATATCCATATGCTCTACAAGAAAGACCAGTTAATATGACTATTATTAAAATTTATGCACCAAGTCCTAAAGCCAAAGAAGAAAAAATTCAAGATTTTTACTAACTTATGCAGTCTGAAATTGACCAAACATGCAATCAAATGTATTGATAATTACTGGTTATTGGCATATGAAAGTTGGAAACAAAGAAGCAGCACTGGGAGTTAGAAAATATGGCCTTGGTGATAGAAATTATGTTGGAGGTTGCATGACAAAATTTTGCATGACCAACAATTTATTTGTTGTAAATACCTTTCTTAAATAACATAAACAGTGACTGTACACATGGACCTCGCCAAATGGAATACACATGAATCAAAGCAACTATATCTGTGGAAAGAGACAATGCAGAAACTCAGTGTCATCAGTGAGAACAAGGCCAGTGGCTGACTGGAATGGACCATCAATTGCTCAAATACAAGTTTAAACTGAAGCTAAAGAAAATTAAAACAAGCCCACGAGAGCCAAAATTTGACCTTCAGTACACACCACCTGAATTTAGAGACCATCTGAAGACTAGATTTAATGCACTCAACACCAGTGACAGAAGACCAGACAAGTTGTGGGATGACATGAAGGACATCACATGTGAAGAAAGCAAAGGGTCATTAAAAAGACAGGAAAGGAAAAGAAGACAAATGGATGTGAGAGGAGATTCTGAAACTTGCTCTTGAATGGAGAGTAGCCAAACCAAATGGAAGAAATGAAGTGAAAGTGGTGAACAGAAGATTTCAACGGGCAGCTCAAGAAGACAAAGTTGATATGTGCAAAGACCTGGAGTTAGAAACCCAAAAGAGAAGAATATGCTCAGTATTTCTCAAGCTGAAAGAATTGGGAGAAAGAAAAAATTCAAGCCTCAGGTAGTAATATTGAAAAATTCCATGGATAAAATACTGAATGATGCAGGAAGCATCAAATGAAGATGTAAGGAATATACAGAGTCACTAAACCAAAAACAATTGGTAGACATTCAACCATTTCAGGAGGTAGCATATGATCAACAACCAATGGTACTGAAGGAAGATATCTAAGCTAGACTGAAGGAATTGGTGAACAACAAGACTCCAGGAATTAATGAAATATCCATTGAGATACTTCAACAAACAGAAGCAGTACTGGAGGCACTCATTTATGCCATGAAATCTGGAAGACAGCCAACTGAACAACAGATTGGAAGAGATTTGTATTTGTGCCCATTTCAAAGAAAGGTGATCCAACAGAATACAGAAATAATTAAACCATATCATTAACACCACATGCAAGCAAAATTTTACTGAAAATAATTCAAAAATGGTTGCAGCAGTACATTTTCAGGGAACTTCCAGAAATTCAAGCCAGATATATAAAACAGTGTGGAAAAAGGGATTATCACTGCTGATGTCAAATGGATCGTGACTGAAAAGCAAAGAATATCAGAAAAGTGTTTTACCAACTAAAGGTGTAGATCAAACAAATTATGGGTGACACTGAGAAGAATGGAAATCCAGAACACCTAAATGTGCTCATGAGGATCCTGTACATACACCAAGAGGCAGTTGTTTGAACAGAACAAGGGGATACTGCATGATTTAAAATCAGGAAAGGTGTGGGTGTCCTTTCACCATAATTACTCAACCTGTATGCTGAGCAAATTATCCAAGAAGCCAGACTATATGAAGAACATGGCATCAGGATTGGAAGAAGATGCAATAAAAACCCGTGATATGCAGGTGACACAATCTTGGTTGTGAAAGTGTAGAAGACTTGAAGCACTTACTGATAAAGATCAAATACTACAGCCTTCAGTATCAATTACATCTCAACATAAAAAAAAAAAAAAAAAAAAAGGACCAATAAGCAAGAGAAAAGATTGACGTTGTCAAGGATTTTATTTTTGGGGGATCCACAATCAATACCCATAGTAGCAGTAGTCAAGAAATCAAATGATGGGCCAATTTGCTGCAAACAATCTCTTTACAGTGTTTAAGAGCAAAGACATCACTTTGAAGACTAAGTGCACCTGATGCAAGCCATGGTGTTTTCAATACCCTCATAAGCATGCAAGAGTTGGAAAATGAATAAGGAAGACTGCAGAAGAATCAATGCATTTGAATTGTGGTGTTGGTGAAGAATACTGAATGTACCATGGACTGCTAGAAGAATGAACAAATCTGTCTTGCAGGAAGTACAGCTGGAATGCTCCTTAGAAACAAATATTGCCAGACTTCATCTCTCATACTTTGGTTATGTTGTCTGAAGGCATCATTCCCTGAAGAAGGATATCATGCTTGGTCGACGATCAGAGAAAATGGGGAAGACCCTCAAGGAAATGGATTGGCACAGTGGCTGCAGTGATGAGATCAAGCATAGCAATGACTGTGAGATTGGTACATGACCAGGCAGTGTTTCATTCTGTTGTACACAGAGTCATTATGAGTCAGAACCCACTTGATGGCACCTAACAACAACAACATAGATATACTAAAACTATATTAAAAGGAAAGATGGAAAGTAGGAACTCAAGATTGAAACAATGGTTACGAGAGTGAACAGAAGCAAGGGAAACAACATGGTTAAACATGTGTTAAAAGGCCCATCTCTGATTGTGGTAGTCGGTTTTATGAGTATTTCTTACACTATTAAAAATAATAACTGAATAGTTTAATAAAGCTGGGTGTGCACAGAATGGTCAGAGTGTTTCCATGATAAAAGGATTAGGATTATGTGATGGTTAAGGTTGTATGTTACCTTGACTGGGCCATGATTCTCAGTGGTTTGGCCATTATGATTTGGTTTATCAGTTACGTAATGATATAGTCATCATTCACAATGAGATCTGCTATGAGTAGTCCATCAGTTGAAAGAGAGTTTGCTAGGGGGTGTAGCCTGTATCCAATATACATGGATGTTCTGGCAAAGCTCTCTGGCTTCCTGCTTAATCTGGATCCTGCAGCCAGCTCATCATCATTTGACCTCCAGCTCTTTATACTTGAGCCAGCAGTCTGCCATGTTACCTGCTGATCTTTGGTTTTTAGGTTTGTCAGCCTCCATGGCTAGCAGTCTGACATACTGCATTGCAATTCTTGGGTTCGTCAGCACCTGCAGCTGTGTGACTTAGGAGAAGCCTGCAGCCTGACAACTGATCCACAGACTTGGGACTTGCCAGCCTCAACAATCACATAGCCATTTTCTTTACGTATCTGTACAGCTGACCTTGAAACAACATGGGTTTGAACTACACAGATTCACTTATACATAGATTTGTGTTTTTTTTTTTTTTTTAAGATATGGATCTTGGAGAAATTCAAGAGCTAATAGACACCATATCAAAGGAATTAACAGAATTCCATCAAGATGACTTGATGAATACCAGTGCTTCCAAACCAGTGCCAGATGATGAAGAATATGTACAAGAAACACTGCCAGAAAACAAATTAACACTAGAAAATCTGAAGAAGGGTTCCAATTATTCAAAACTGCTTCTCACTTCTTTTATGATCTTGACCCTTCCATGGTACAGGCACTGAAACTAAAGCAAATGGTTGAAGAAGAATCGGTACTACATAAAAACCAGTTCTAGAGAAATGAAAAAAAGCAAAAAAGTCAGAAAGTGTGATGTATTTTTGTACAGTGACACTGAGTGTGCCTGACTTTCCTTCCATCTCTTCCACCTCTGTCACCCAAGACAGCATGACTGCGATGCAGTGAATTACTTGGTATGGCTTTTCTAGCCATGGTCTTTGTGACTCTCACCAGTTTACTGGGTGGGACCATGCAAATAAGGTGTATGGAATTCTAATGTTAGGATTGGTTAGTTTTGTCATTCGGCTATGCTTAAAATGAGCCCTCCTAGAGGCAGAAGGGGAAAGCTCACTGCCATCAAGAGAGAAGAGCTGGAGATGAAGGGGAACACATACTTGGACCCAAGATCCCAACATTGGACCTCCTTGGCAGAGATGCCCAGCTGAGAGACACCCGGCTGAGAGATGGCAGCAGTGGAATCAAGAGGTATGAGACAGAGTGGCAGACTTGCCAGCCTACAAAGCAAGAAAGTTGAGTGCCCTTGGGCAGGAGGCTTGCTGTCAGAATGGGGTGTATGTAGGTATACCTATTGGGAGAGCTAAAAGAGCTTTGTAATACTTGCCCAAGCAGGGCAGAGGCCAGGTTGAGAGGCCAAGGACCACAGAGGCATGCCTAAGGGCACAGCAGAGGGGAGACTGTTCTGATCAAAGAACTGTATCCTGCATGCATTCCTGAACCTGAATTGTAGCCTGTTACTTCCCTAATAAACTCCATAATCATTAGCATTGTCTGTGAGTTCTGTGTGACCACTGCAATGAATTACTGAACCCAGTAGAAAAATAGTGAGTGCTATGGGAGGGACAGTTGAGGTCAGAACTGGTAAAAAGGTTTGGAGGGTGGCAGCATGTTTGGCTTCATAGGAATAAGCCTTGGGCTGCTGATGGTGATTCTGTTTCCCCCTTGTGAGGTTGGAAGAGGTCAGAAGATGCTGTCCCCACACCTATCTGCAGTGACCAACTCCTCGTCTTCCTCCTCCTCCTCAGTCTACTCAATGTGAAGATGATGAAGGCCTTTATGATGGTTCACTTCCACTTAATGAACAGTAAATAAGCATTATGTCATATAGTTAATAAACTTATCCACTGTATATATGTGTGAATGTCTTCGTGTGAAAAAACTAATAACTGTATGCCAAAAACTGTGTTAATCACTATTTATGTAATCAGTAAGGCTTACAATCAACAGTTTTGGGGGAGTCAAAAGTTAATACCAGGGTTTTTGACAGTGTAGGGGGTCAGCACCCCAACTCTCACATTGTTATAAGGTTCAATCGTGTATGTATATAGATTTTTCACTGGTTTTGTTTCTCTAGAGAATCCAGGCTAAGACAGATTGGAACCATTTTGTGCACCTGAAGTTTAAAAAAACAGCATTGTTATATTAAAAAGAGGAATAAATGTATATAATTTACATTAATGCAAGTAATTGTCAATGAAACTTAAAACTTAAAACCATGAAGTGGAACTGGGAGTGAAATAAATAGGACTAGAAACTTTGACTTTCCATTTTACATTCTTTGGCATGTAATAAGACACTATGTTGTTGTTGTTGTTGTTGTTGTTGTTTGCCATCGAGTCGGCTATAGTGCTTTTAAATAATACAGTATAGTCACATATTTGGAAAATCGTAAGGTGTGTGTGTTGTGTGGCCATGTGCATAGTCACCATACTTAGGCAATTCCATGCCCAAAAGTAGGTAAATTTCACCCAACTACTTCTTTGGACACTACAAAACACAAGGCTAACAAACTTAAGGTAAATTATTGATAAGAATTCAAACTACGAATAAAAACATATACATGTTGATTTTGCACTAAGCATTATCTTGAGCCATAAAAATCTTGGCGCTTATATCATTTCCAATTTCTGGATATTCCAACATGCCCTTACTGAGTATATTAGTAGGGCTACCATAAAAAGTACCAGAAGATGGGTGGCGTTTTGTTGTTTGTTGTTAGGTACTGTTAAGTCTGTTTCCACTCATAGCGATCCTATGTACAACAGGATGAAACAATGCCCTGTCTTGTGCCATCCTCAAAATCACTGCCATGCCTTAGCCCATCTTTGCAGCCACTGTGTCAATCTATCTTGTTGAAGGTCTTCCCCTCTTTCCCTGACACTCTAGTTTACCCAGCATAGTATCTTTCTCCAGCTGTAACTTTATTGTCTCACAGTTCTGGGGATAGGAGTCCAAATTGAGGGTGTTGGCAGAGCCATGCTCCCTCCAAGGTTCTAGGAGAAGATCCTTTCTTATCTCTCTGAACTTCTGGTAGTCACAGGTGATCTTTGGCTTGCAGCTGTAGCATGACTCTATCTCTGCCTCCCTCTTCACATGGCCACTGTTTCTCTGTCTGTGTCTTTTCTCCTCTTTTATAAGGACAGTATTCATATTGGAATAAGACCCACCTGACTCCAGTATGACCTCATATTTACTTAACTGATAACATCTTCAAAGACTCTTATTTCCAAGTAAGGTCACATTGACAGGTACTTTGGGTTACAAATCTTAGTCTCCTAGGGCTGTCATTACAAAATATCACAAAGTATATGGCTTTAAAGAATAGAAATTTATTATTTTACAGTTCTAGAGACTAGGAGTCCCAAAGCAGGGTGCCGGTAGGGCCATGTTCTCTTTGTGGGCTAAACCAAAAGATCCTTCCATGTCTGTCAGTTTCTTTACCCCCAGGAGCTTCTTGAAGTTTCCTGACTTGGAGGCAGATCCTCACATGCCGTCTTCCCCCAGTACGTGACTTTCTTTCCCATCTGTCCTTGTCTTTGATAAAATGCCTCCCAGAAGCACTAGGGTTGTGACCCTCCCTACTTCAGTATGACTTCTCTAACTGGTAACATCTGTCAGGAATAACCCTATTTCCCAAACAAGGTCACATTCACAGATGCAGGCATTAGGATTTCAACATGTATTTTGAGGGGGCACAATTCAATCCATAACAGACTTCAACATATCTTTCTGGCAGACATAATTCAATCCATAATACTAAGCAGGATGTTAACAATAAGAAGTTTCCCCTTCCCCATTAAAGGTTCAGTGAACATTGGTATAAAATAATAAAAGAGGCAGCACTTTCATTTTATAAACATAGAGCCCTGACTTTCTGTTTGCTCATTTATATACTCAGTTACCATTTACCTCATCTTCCTTTATATGCTGCATTTATAAAATATATATATTTTTGTTGTTGTTGTTGTAATTTGCCATCAAGTCGGACCCAAGTCATAGCAACCTCTCCTTGGGTTTCCAAGGCAGTATCACTATGGAAGTAGATTGCCCAACCTTCCTTCTGAATATATATATCCTCGGAAGGAAGGTTGGGCA
>NW_006922196.1:1155350-1155902 GCF_000298275.1 Orycteropus afer afer
ACAACCTCAATCTTTTCTCCATTTATCGTGATGCTGCTTATTGGTCCAGTTGTGAGGATTTTTGTCTTCTTTATATTGAGATGTAATCCATACTCAGACTGTATTCCTCAGTCTTCATCAGTAACTGCTTCAAGTCATTCTCACTTCCAGCAAGTAAAGTTGTATCATCAGTGTATCTCAGGTTGTTAATGATTCCTCTTCCAATCCTGATGCCATGTTTTTTTTCATATAGTCCAGCTTCTCGGATTATTTGTTCAGCATATAGATTGAGTAAGTATGGGGAAAGAATAAAACCCTCATGCACTCCCTTCTTGATTTTAAACCATGCACTGTCCCCTTGTTCCATTCGAACGACAGCCTACTCGTCAAGGTACAAGTGAGTACAATCAAGTGTTCAGGAAATCCCATTTTTCTCAATGTTATCCATAATTTGTCATGATGCACACCATCAAATGCTTTTGCATAGTCAATAAAACACAAGTAGACATCTTTCTGGTATTCTTTGCTTTGAGCCAAGATCCATCTGACAACAGCTATGATATCCCTTGTTCC
>NW_006922196.1:1156002-1161147 GCF_000298275.1 Orycteropus afer afer
ATATACATTATCAAGATAAATATATGTACATAAAACACCCTCTTCCCACCCCAACTCTGAAATTAACTTCCAAGGCACTATCTCATGTTGTTTGTTACTGGGCTTGAAGATAGTAGAAGAGCCCCAGAGAATTCTTCCCTTGCAACCATCTTGGTTTTTGTGGCTATAACATCCCTTAAACACTATTATTAACATTTCTATTGGTGTATCTAAAAACCCTGAAAAAGGTACCATAACAATATGGGAAACTTTTATGCCACAATTGTTAAACTGTGGTAAAATTTTTAGTGAAATTCATGGACCTTAAGTTTACAATTCTATGAGTTTGACAAGTAAATGCACTCATGTAATTAACACCCTAATCAAGATAGGGTAATTTTTCATTCCTTTTTCAATCAATCCCACCCACACAGGCAACCTCTGCTATTATTTCTTTCATCAGAGATCAGTTTCCCTGTGTTTGAACTTCTTATAAAATGGAATCATAAAACAGTAGTTTTTAGAAAATGATTTCTGAACAGCTCTCCTCAACATCCTCACTCAGTTGAAAGATGATTATAGCAGTGACCTAATTTTTTTCCCTTTTTTTTTTAAAGTACTTTGTACTACCTAACATACATGTCATTTTACATAGTACTATGTGTGGTGAATAAATTTTTATTTTGTATATAATAGAACAGTATTCATTAATCATAAACTTTTTAAAAATAACCCTGAGTTGTGCTGCATTTATAAAATTCCAATGACCACTCATTTCTGACATTAAACATACAGAAAAAGGTCAATCCTAGGTTTCCAAATCTTAATGGAGAAGATTGAAAACTTGTGACAATTGATGTCACCACAAATAACCAGTTTCCAACCTTAGTTTGGCTGCCATTTCATGTGTTCCTATTCCCATGAAGACCTGCTGACCAATCTTCCAACCTGTGGCTGCTACGGTGTCTCTCCTTACACAGAAAGTGAGCCTGCATGACCAGGGCCATCCTTCACCTCTTCCTCAGCCCTATCATCATTACTCTCACTCCTCTCCTTCCACATCCCAGCATCATTCCTTTCTTCAGGACCTGCCCCAGGGGGATTCCTTTTCACACCTCTTCATTTCTCCACTGAGCCCTCCCACCCATCTGCAAACATGCCTGTCTCCCCATCCTCACAAAGAATCTTCCCTGATCCTCCCTCCCCTTCAAGCTATGGCCCTATCTCTAACTACTTTCTTCACTGCACAGTCTCAACCAACTTTTTGCCCCATTACAACTAGGCTACTCCAAAAAACTCTACTGAAACTTCACATACTGTAGCTACAATTAACCTCCAATTGCCCAGTTCAATGGCCCATTCTCAGAACTCCATAGAATTGGAGCCTGCTGAGTTATACAGCAGTAACCCCAATCCTTTCTGAGCTCTCACCGTGCAATTACTCTGTGTGTGGGACTATACATTCTGAGTAATAGTGGGTATGCGTTTATATATACATCTGCATATACTCTATATCTGCATAATTCTGTTTATTGAAGATTTGCAACTACCACCAAGCACCTTGCAAATATTTACATTTATCATCTTATAATCACCCAAATAATCAAATATTGTTTCCTGATTCTCCAACACCTCCAACAATTCCTTCTTGGTTTCTTTTTTGGCATGCTTTGAGGTCTTTCCTTGTCATCTACCGGGGTGAGCTCACATATTCTCTTGGCTCATGGTTGTTTCTATGTCAGTGTTCCCAAGTCCACCTCTCCAGCCCAGGCCTTTCAGCTGAGCTCTTGACACTTGCACTGTATTCCTTCTTACACTTCCATTTATACTCCACTAGCCTCTCAAACTCAACAAAACCAGTACCAACTTCATTCTCTCTCCATCCCTCCTAACTGCACTCCAACACCTGCGTGCCTTAAACAAACCCTCTAGTGCTGCACAGTTGTTTATTTGATTCAGTCACAAATGATCTAAAAAATCTCAGTAGATTACAAAAACAGAAGTTTATTTCCCATCAAATTACCAGCCTTTTGGGGTCACTGTGGCTGGTTCACAACATCCTCTCTCTAGGAACTAGGCTTATCACAAAGCAGAGAAAAAGAGAAGGGGCCAAGCCAGGATCTGGCTTGTAGAGCTTCTGTTTAGGAATAAATAAGTTTATACTCATCCTTTGAGACAAGCCTTAATGATCCTCTCTGGGAAGTCTTCCTTAGCTCCTTCAAGGATTCAATGCTCCACAATAGCCCACAGTTAAGCCTTCTACCACCTCTGCAGAAAGGTATTTCACTTACATTACATAAAACAACAACAACAAAAAAAACCCACTCCCATCATAGCAACCTGCAATGGGTTTCCAACAAGACTGTATATCTTTATGAAAGCAGACCACCTGTTATTTTTTCCACGAAATGGCTGGTGCATTTGAAATATCAACCTTTCGGTTAGCAGCCAAATGCCTTAACCACCACACCACCAGAGCTACTTGACATTACATAAAGGCAGGATCAAAGCTCACAGTCACCCCTACCTGATCATCTTAGCCTCAAACTCTATTCATTCATTCATTCAATATTTGTGTGGCTCCTGACACCTACTGCAAATGCAGTTCTTCTTCTGACCCTAACTACCCAGAGCTAGGTCCTCTCTCACAGGTGCAAGGGTACAGACCTCCAGACTACCAAGTCTGACCAAGACTTGAGACACCAACTACAAGTTCAGGGTTCCCTAGGGCACCCACACTTCTGACCTGCTGGCCACAAGTTTGGGAGTTTATATTACTCCTCAAGACACCAGCCAAAAATGTGGTGGCTCCAGGGCCATCCATACTCTGGCCAACTGGCTACAAATTTGGGAACTCCCACTACCCTCTTAAGTTACACAGAATTCAGGAAAGAGCTATACTTATGATTAGAATTTATTATAGCAAAAAGGATACAAATCAGGACAAGTATAAAGAAGAGACACAGAATATAAGGTCTGCATGGGACCCCAATGTGGGGTCTCCAATGTGGAGCTTTTGTGTCTCTAGGAATACACTGATGTCTATCACTAACCAGTTAGCTCATCTGAACTTCAGTCTCCAGAGTTTTTATGGGTGCTCCATTATGTAGGCATGATTGATGGTCTCACTGGCCATGTGGTTGAACTCAACTTCCAGCTGACTCCCTTTCCACAATGATATTATGTGGTAGGTGTGCTGAGCCCCAAACTCTGACTCACCTCATTAGCATAACAAATATGTTTCAGTCATTTGAGGAATTTCAAAGACATCCTTAGAGGTTATCTTGCATGAATCAAAGACAAAGATCAAATTCTTTGGGAAAAGCAATTCTTTCACCTTGCAAGAACTAGGCAGTGCTCTAGGTACTTGGAATACATGAATAAACAAGACAATGTTTCCTGCCTATATGGAGCTTATATGTGAGCAAAAACAGACAGAGTAAACTAACTAAGGTAATAAGTAAATTATATGGTAATCTCCAAAAAACCAAACTAGACTCACTGCCATCAAGTCAACTCCAACTCAAAGTGCCACCCATTGGATTTTCAAGGCTATAAATCTTTACAGAAGCAGACTGCCCCATCTTTCTTCTGCAGAAGAGCTGGTAGGTTCAAACCACTAACCTTCTGGTTAGCAGCCAAATGCCTTAACCACTACACCACCAGAGATTCTTATATGGTAACCTAGAAGGTCATAAATGCTATAGGAAAAAAATAATGATAAAAAGAAGAGCAAGACAAAAAGGATCAGGAATACCTAGAGTGTAAGAGGAAGAAGGGAGAACCATTAAACAAGGTGGTCAGAATGGCTTCAACAAAAAGATAGCAGATTAGCAAAGACTTGGAGGAGATGGAGAAGCCAGGTGGACAGCTAGGATAAGGACATTCCATGAAGAGGGACAGGGTACTGGCCACTGAGTGGGAGCATGCCCAGTGGATTCAGGAACAGAAAGGAGGAAGCTGTGATGCAGGAAACAAGGTGAGCAGCAAACCACACAGGGCTTATCATCCATTAAGGACTGAACCTTCAACTCCAAATGGACTAAGAACTCACTGCAGGGCTCCAAGAAGATGAATATCATGGAGGATATAGTAGCTTCATTAAAAAGAACCATGCCTTCATACTCCCCAACTCCAGTAATGAGTCATCAGTCTTCCAGTAATCAGAAGGAACAAAAGTCTGGATGGACGGGCCAATTAAAGTGACAACACTGCGGACAAGAAGGAAAGAGTCACATATGTATAAGCCCTCTTTGCCTTCCAATGCCAGAGATCATCAAGAAATACAGCCATTGTAAAATGCTTGCAAACTGTACAGTGCCACACAAATGGGGGAAGACACATCTCTCCAACAAACTACAGAAATTCTCCATCTGAATGGGAAAGCTCTCATGATCTGAGAACAGTGGCAGTTATCTGAGTGAACACAAATTATGACAAAGTTAAATATTTAATCAATCCACACTTTATATTTCTAACATACTTCATGACTTTAAGAGGAGTGGCAGCTAACATCTGGGTTAGCAACTGAGGTCCTAATCCACACCTTAGATTTACCTTCCTCAGGAAATGTAGTCCTCATAGCCCCTTGTGCTGCAGCAGGCCACCTTTCCAGCCAGTCCAAACTGAGTTTGAGCCACTGCTCTTGATTTTGCTGACTAGGTGGGTTTGGGCAGAGGACTTCCCAGAGCCTTAGCTTCCTCATCTGTAAAATGGAGCTATACTGCCACTTCAAATTTTATGAGGATTTTTGGTGCTCTAAAGAGTTCTGGTGGCACAGTTGTTAAAACATTCAGCTGGTAACCAAAAGCTCAGCAGTTTGAATCAACCAGCCACTCTGCAGAAGAAAGATGAGGCAGTCTGCTTTCATAAAGATTTACAGTCTTGGAAACCCTCTGGGCAGTTGTGCTCTCTACTATAGGGTTACTATGAGTTGGAATCGACTCAGTGTTTTTTTTCTTGTTGTTTGGTTTATTGTGTTCTAGGTAAAAATTGATGCCTTTGAATTGTGGTATTGACAGAGAATATTTAATATACCATGGTCTGCCAGATAACAAAGAAATCAGCTTTGAAAGAAATACAGCCATTGATAACAAAACCAGGCAAAGACATCACTCAAAAGGAAAACTACAGAACAATATCCCTCATGAATATAGATGCAAAAAT
>NW_006922196.1:1161247-1164541 GCF_000298275.1 Orycteropus afer afer
ATATGAGCAGTTGATGGTCTGTTCCACAATCAGCTCCTGGCCTGGTTTTGGCTGAAGATATTGAGCTTTTCCACCATCTCTTGCCACAGATGTAGTCAATCTGATTCCTGTGTGTTCCATCTGGTGAAGCCCACATGTACAACCACCGTTTGTGTTGTTGAAAAAAAGGTGCTTGCAATGAACAATTCGTTGGTCTTGCAAAATTCTACCATGTGAGTTCCAGCATTAGTTCTGTCACCAAGGCCAAATTTTCCAACTACCAGTGATTCTGCTTAGTGACCAGTGATAATTAACATATCCTGCTTGCAAGTTCGGTCAATTTCAGACTGTAGAAGTTGATAAAAATCTTCAATTTCCTCATCTTTGGTTTTGGTGGTTGATGCATAAATTTGAATAATAGTCATTTTAATGGGTCTTCCTTGTAGGTGTATGGATATTATCCTATTACTGACAGCATTATACTTCAGGACAGATCTTGAAACATCCTTTGTGATGATGAATGCCATGCCATTCCTCTTTAAACTGTCGTTCCCAGAATAGTAGTTCATATGGTTGTCTGATTCAAAATGGCCAAAACCAGTCCATTTCAGCTTACTAATGCCTACGATATCAATCTTTATGTGTCCCATTTCATTTTTGACAACTTCCAATTTTCCTAGATTCATACTTCGTACATTCCATGTTCCGATTATTAATGGATGTTTGCAGCTGTTTCTCCTCAATTTGAGTGGTGCCATGTCAGCAAATGGAGGTCTCAAAAGCTTTATCTTTTACATATGAGAAAGGATGGTTTTACTCTGATAATGCAGTTCTTGTGTAGTCCAGAAAACCAGAACTAGATGGTGCCAGGCTATCATGACTCACTGTTCTGATCAGGGTCACAATAGATGGCTCCTGATAGAGTGAAAGAAAAATGTGGAACTAAACTCAAATTCTTAAAAAGTTCAGACTTATTGGACCATTAAGACTGGGGAACTCCCTGAGACTATTGCCCTAAGATACCCTTCAAACCTTGAAGGGAAACTACCCCCTGAGATCACCTTTTCATGAGTACCAGATTGGCACTAAAAAGTGAAGGATAACATCTGTGAGTATGGTGTGCCATTGAAAACCCATCTATGTGAGAACAAAAGGTCAACAATTATTCTAAAGCAAAGATGAAAAGATAAGGTGGCAGGGAAACAACAGTAATGGAAAAATGGAAGGACCAGAATGCAATTAAAGATGATACAGTGTGAAAAACGTAACTTGTGTCAGTGAACAATTAGTGTAGAAATTGTCAAATGGGAACGTAACTTGCTGTGTTAACTTTCACTGAAAACAAAATAAATTATTCTTTTTAAAAAAAGAAACCGTATTTCCAAGGCCGTTGCCTTGTTTGAAAACACAATTCTACTCTGACATACACAGTAATTCCACAAGTCAGAATCCACTTTGGCAACTGTGTCCAGGAATAGAAGGCTGACATTGAACCTATGTACGTATGCATGATGCTTATATTTAAGAAAAGAAACATCAACAAATTACAATGTGTGTGTGTAATGTTTTTCAGAACACAGTAGGATGAACAAATAATGCAGAGGTTTATTTTTCAAAATTCACAGCCATCAAGTTGACTCCAACTCACAGCAACTCTTTAGGACACAGTATAACTGCCTCCTAGGGTTTCCAAGGCTGTAAATCTTTACAGGAACAGACTGACATTTTTGTCCCATGGAGCAGCTAGTGGGTTCAAATCGCTGACATTTTGGTTAAAGTGGAATGCTTTAACCACTATGTCACCAGAGCTCCTTTTATTTTTCAAATCATAATAAAATAGTTCATGATACAAACTTTTGAAAACTTCCACACGATAAACATTTCATTATATCAATTAAAATGAAAATTAAACTGCTCAACCAGGTGAATTAAATTTAATCTAGCTTTTTCCATTCCGCTTTCTGAGTCTGTTGCCTTATTTGAAATTAGCTTTGGAAAAATGAATCTGAAAATAGCTTTGGAAATATAAACTATACAAGTAAAATCAGAATCTTCCAGAGATGATGGTCTAGGAACACTTAACTCTAAGAACACCATTCTTATGATGCTTCACATCAGGAAGACCCTCCATGCCGGCAGCCCTGGAGGTTCCCTAGGCTATGTGGCTACTGCTGTCACAGAGGAAATCCTGGTGGACACTTGCCACCTCCTTCTCCGTGCAGAGTTTCAAAGGCAGCAGGCCCATAGCATTGTAACCTAAACACATGAACTCAATCTGCAATGACAAAAATTACTACATCAAACAAGAACTCTTGGAAATTTGAGGAAAACTGTTTTTTAATTAAAAACTAGCTTCTGTAATGGACGAAATTGCTCAGAAGAGATAAGAGAGAACATCGCAAACACTGCAGAATGAACCAAATGAGAAAAAATACTGGAAATGAAAGCATAATTGCCCAATTTGGCTTTTACCTCAACCTAGGAAACTGCCTAACAAAACAGAGGGGTCTGATTGAAGATGAGTAAGAAAGAAGGCCCACCACTCGTCTGTCAGATTTTCATACTGTGGTGGCTTGTGTCTTGATGTGAGGCTGGAAGCTATGCCACCGGTGTTTCAAATATCAGTAGGGTCACTCAGAATGGACAGGTTTCAGTGGAGTTTACAGACTAAGAAAAACTCAGAAAAAGGAAGGGGTCATCCATTCTCAAACAATTGGCCAGTGAAGTCCTTATGAAAAGCAGTGAAACACTGTCTGATATAGGGCCAGAAGATGAGCCCCTCAGGTCAGAAAGAACTCAAAATATGACTGCAGAAGAGCTGCCTCTGCAGAGAAGAGCCGACCTTACTGATATGGATGGATTAAAGCTTTTGAGACCTCCATTTGCTGATATACCACAACTCAAAATGAGAAGAAACAGCTGCAAATATCTATTAATAATCAGAACATGGAATGTACGAAGTATGAATCTAGGAAAATTAAAAGTTGTCAAAAATATAATGAAAGGCATAAAGATCAAAAGCCTAGGCATTGTTGTTGTTGTTGTTGTTAAGTGCCGTCGAGTCGTTTCCAACTCATAGAGACCCCATGCACAGCAGAAGGAAACACTGCCCGATCCCACACCAGCCCCACAATCACTGCTATACTTGAGCCCATCATCGCAGCCACCATGTCAATCCATCTCGTTGACGGCCTCCCCCTCTTTTGTCGACCCTCTACTCTACCAAGCATGACATCCTTCTCCAGGGAATGGTCCCTTCTGACAACATGACCAAAATAGGTGAGATGAAGTCTGGCCATTCTTGCTTCCAAGGAG
>NW_006922196.1:1164641-1170832 GCF_000298275.1 Orycteropus afer afer
TTTACCTCAAGTAGATAGACTCCTTGGAGAGAACAATCATGGGAGAAAGAAGGGCTGCTTATGCACAGGGAGACAGCTCAGGGGGCAGAAGTGCATGGAGGGATGGACACTGGGAAGAGGTAACTATGGGGAGGAAGAGAAGGGGAGCTGTTGCATTGTGGTAAACTGTGGTCAATGACACGAGACAGAGTATATGTGAAATGCTGTATGGAAAGTAAATTTGCTCTGTAAATCTTCACCCAAACCACAATAAAAAAAAATAAAGAAATAATAGCCAAAATGCTCCTTAGAAGCAAAGATGGCAAGACTTCAACTTGTTTACTTTGGACATGTCATTAAGAAAGACCAATCACACAAAAAGAAGATCATGTTGGCCAAAGAAGAGTGTCAGAGGAAATGAGGGAAACCTCAAGGAGATAGACACTACAGCTGCAACAATCAGCTGAAACATACAAATGATGATGGAGATGGTGAGGGATTAGGCAATGTTTCATTGTCTTAAACATAAGGTCTCCCTCCATGATTCAGAGTCAACTCTATGGCAACTAACAACAACAAAAAAGGTAAAATACTTTTCACACAGGCTTCAATCAACCATGTTGCTGTTGTTGTTGTTACCTGCTGTGGAGTCAGACCCGACTTATAGCGACCCCTCCTTGGGTTTCTGAGGCAGTATCACTACGGATAGCTTATTGCACCTTCCTTCTGAGGAGTGGCTGGTAGGTTTGAACCACCAGCCTTCCATAGATACAACAATTTTACATACTGGAGACATAAAAGTTGTTTGTCATATAGGGATACAATGGATATAATTAGAGTTATAAATGGTTACTAATCTTGAGTAAATAAAATGACTTATTAACTGTCACATTGATTCATCAAAAATTTGCCTTCATTTTTTAATCTAAACCTTAGTAATTGTCAATAATGGACAACAGGACTAGCATGGATTGCTGAAACATTCAAGGAAAGGGAAAGACTCCCTGTTCACTTTCCTGATGAACAATCTGCACACCAGTGACTCACCTCAGCATGGATTAGCTGGTGGTAAATGGATAGGAAGTGCTTTGGGCTAGAATATGTTCATGTCTTGAATCTTTAAGCCGTGTAGTACTCTGGAGATGTGTAAATTTGAAAATAATAAAGGGAAATGGTTAAATAATCATTATATATTGGCCCACAAAGACTTGGCCTAATGACAACAATGAAAATAACGTGAGGACCACTTCTCTGAGCAGTGCTTCTCACTGCTGAATAACCAGTTGCTGAAAGTATGATATAATACACCAACATTCAATGGCTGAAGAGGCAATCTAGTCCTTGAAAATGTGCTATGTATAGACATACCACTGACCATACCTGATTAAGACCTTGGCCCTACAAAAGGAAGAAACCATAAGTACCAAAAAGGTGTAGGATAAACAAATTAGACTATGGACAAAGACTACAAAAGACAGAGCTGCCAACCCAACACTCATCTCTCCCTTCCTAATAGAAGGACCAATTTTGTTGGAACAGCAATGTGCCCAACTAATACTACTTTCTCAAACTATCTTTATGTAAGAGAGGCCATGTGATCCAATTTTGGCTAAAGAAGTATATGTAGAAGTCTGTTGGGAGTTCTTGGAAGACTTTCTTTCCTGGAACAGATGCCACTCCTTTCTGTTTCCAATTCTTGCTGCTCAGAACATAGACTTGTTGCCCAGAGGCAAAAGCCAAGTGGTAACACTGAGAAAATATGCATGAGACAAAACCAGTATGCTAAAGAGGAGTGCAGAAAGGAAGAGCTTGGTTCCCAACAGTATCCTAGCCCTTGAACCAGCCCTAGGTACCCTATTCCTGCCCCTGATCTTCTTGTTATGTAAGGAAATTAAACCCCTTTTATATAAATCACTATTCATTTGATTATTTTTTACTTGTAAACAAACACAGTCCAAATTAATAAAAGAGATCAAAAAGTTTAGCATATATCTTTAAAAGGATAATAAAATGTTAAAAGTAGTTAACTTTGTGACTGGTTCCTTTTGAATAGAAGGTAAAACGTGACAGTCCTTGTGTCAAAATCAGACTTAGGATACAACTGGTGAGGGTGGAAAGTTGTAGTATGTATATATGTATGTGTGTGTGTGTGTTTATTTATTTATTGACTTACTCACTTACTTATTTGAAACTCTTTAGATGGGCACAATCTCTCTAGTTGACTTTAGACCCCACCCCTTCTTACTAGCTTACACACTCCCCATCTCACCACCAGTGAACTACACACTTTCTAGAGCTTCTATTTTATCTGAAGGTATCTGAGTCTTCATGTCCTACTTTTAGGTGTGAATCAATTTGTAAACTGTCATTTAAATGCTTAAATGAAGTATACAGTGTGGAAATTCACAAAGCAACCACTTTTACAATCTGTCCCATTATTTGAATAATTTCATGAATAATTCTTATTTCAATTGGTATAAACTGGGTTTCAAGTTCTAAAATCTTGTATAATTAAAAAATTTTAGTGATACTGCATTAGATTTTCTGTTACCATCTAATATTTTACCAATCATAACTGAATTGATAATGAGGAATGAAAACACTAGGAAAATCTTAACCGTACGCACAGTGGTTTTATGTAGTGTTCTAGTACTTCCAGTTTCCTCCAGCAAAGCAAAAATAGAACACAGCTACTGGGATTTTTCAGACAGTACCATTTACCATAACAATTCTGGTTTTTGTCATCTTGGAGTTTTAGATCTTCAGTATTGATAAAAACTAGAAATAATGTTTTAAAATAAAGACTGTGGGATTAGAAAACAAAAATCTCTATCTACCTACTCATGGAACTATTCACAACATGTTAAGTAGAAATAAAAAGTAGCAAAGGACTGCATTTAATATGATTTTATTTCAAAAACAAATAACAAAGTAAGCAAAAAGAGTGTAAAGCAAATATTCACCAGGCTGTTAACAATGTTTGTACCAGGAAAAGAAGAACAGGGTGGGGAAGGGAATATGATTGGTCATTTCTTCACAGAAGTTCATATTGTTTCATTTCTATATCAGTTTTCTGCTGCTGTAACAAATCATCACACACTTGGTAACTTAAAAATCATTAATTTATTATCTTACAATTCTTTGGATTAGAAATCCAACATGTTTCTCAAACACACGTCTCATGGGGTGAAAATCCAGGTGTATAAGGGCTGCATTCTCTTCTAAAGACTCTATGATAAATCCATTTTCTTGCCTTTTCTAGTTACCCACATGCCTTGGCTCATGGCCCACTTTCTCCATTTTCAAAGCCAACAACGTGGCATCTCCCTCACATTTCCTCCACATCACATCTCCTCCTGACTCTACTCTTTGACCTTCCTCTTCCACTTGCAAGGACCCTTCTGATTACATTGGGCCCACCAAGATAATCCAGGATAATCTCCCATCTCGAGATTAGCTAATTAGTAACCTTAATGCCATGTTACCTAAAAGGGCCTAGAGATTAGGATGTGGATGCTTTTGGGGGATCATTGCTCTGTCAACCACAACTTCTTACCACAAGCATAAACTCCTTTTATCATCTGAAAACCATATCAAATCATTTTTAATTAGAAATTTCAAATTCAATATTAAAAATTGGTATCATGATCCAACACAATAGAAGAATAATCCAGGCTGTGAAGCACATTAAATCAAGAATGCTGCCTAAAATTTCCATATAAGAAAAAAAAAAAACTGTTGTTTTCACTAAGCCATGGATCAGATGTGATTAAATCATTTCTAACCAACTCTGCTATTCAGCAGAAGGGCTTGTAGCTCACTGAATGCAGTCTGAGGGAGAATTTGCATAGCAACAACCTTTCACAGTCTTAGGCTCCTTGCAACCACTTGCCTGTGATCATATCCTGCATAAAAGGTATCCATGTCCTTGCATTTAAAAACAAAACAAAAAAAAAAATTAATTTGAATAAATTAGTAAGTATCCACAGTCTCAGAATTTTTTTAAAAAATATATACTTTTAAAAACATGTCTCATGCAAATTCTAATTACTTAAGTTTTAACAAAATTAATAAACCTAAGCTCTGATGACATAGTGCCTAAGGCATACAACTGTTAACCAGAAGGCTGGTGGTTTAAATGCATCAGCCACTACTCAGAAGAAAGACTAGGCAATCTACTTCCGTAGTGATAACACCTCAGAAAGCCAAGGAGTGTTTGCTATGAGTGAGATCCAACTCAGCTGCAGTGAGTCATCAGATTACTTCCCATTCTGATTAAAGTTACTAGGAAGTGCTCCTTAAAAACATGTGCTTCTTTCTTTCTGTAAACAAATCCTCAGTAAAACAGCACAACAGCAGGGAAACCGCAATTGGCTCTAATCCTTCATGGAAGGTATTGGGGGACAGTTGTGGATTTGAAAAGAAGACACATATGAGACCTCCCTGGGCAAACATCTGTCAGTCATTAACCCCTGACATAGGTCCTTCATGACATGGAATTCATCTACCTTGAGACCTTTAAAAAACCAAACTCACTGCCGTCCAGTCAGATCTGACTCATAGCAATCCCTTGTTGGGTTTCCGAGGTGGTATCACTATGGAAGTAGATTGCCCAACTGACACCAAGTTAATGGCTTGCTATATTAAATGTAGTCCAAATCACAAAAATCTACTCTACACTGTATTCCAAATGCATTTAAACGGTTTGTTGTGCAGTCCCTGAGTGGCAAGCAGTCAATATATTTGAAAGGATGGAGGTTTGAGTCCACCCAGAAGTGCCTCAGAATAAAGGCCTGGCTATCTACTTCTGAAATATCAGCCACTGAAAACACTATGGTCATACTCATACCTATGTTCATGCAGCACTGTGCACAAGAGCAAAAAAAAAAAAAAGGAAACAGCCTAAGTGTCCTTCAACAGATGAATGGAGAGGCAAATATATACAATGGAACACTACACAACCATAAAAAAGTGTTGAAACTGTGAAACTTATTATAGCAGGGATGGATCTGGACAGCATGATGCTGAGTGAAATAAGTCAATAGCATGAGGGAAAATATTGCATGATCCCAGTATTATAAAAAGACAAGAATATATATATGTGTGTGTGTGTGTGTGTGTCTATATATATATATATATATATATATATATATATATATATATATCACACACCAATGTACACTGGTAGTTGCCAGGGATGGGGGGATGGGCAGGGGGCCTTACTCTCTAGACTGGAGATACCTGTTATTTTTGGTGATGGGAAAAGTGGCACAGAATGTGGGTGTAAAGAGCATAGCTTGAGCAAAGTAAACATTGCCACTAAGAAGCACACAAGAGAAATGTTTCTGGTAAAGAATTTGACATATGTAATTAGGCAAAACCACCAAAAATAACTTAAAAATGATCATATGGTCACATATGTATATGTACATACAGCTGTATGTATATGGATGTATATGTATAAAAGTATCCATATACATGCAAGCATATATATTCATAGAAGTCATAGTTGCTGATACTTCTCAGACATAGCCAAACACCTTGGAAGAAGGTTTTCTGGGGTTGAAGGCTTAGGACCTTAGTCTCATGGGACAACTCAGTGAATTGGCATCACAAAGTTCATGTTCTGCATCCTAGTGAGGTGAATAGCATCTGGGGTCTTGAAAACTTACAAGCAGCCATCTAAGATACAGCTGTTGGTTTCTACTCACTAGACGCAAAAGAGAAAGAAGGAAACCCAAGTCTCAGAGAAGAAACTACAGTACTGCAGTGTAGGAAATTACTTTGTGTGGCTTTTCTACCCATAAGTCTTTGTAAACTCCAAGGTGGAATTTGCTATAAGCAACTGAGGAGCTCCTGATTGCTGAAGGTGTCCACCTGGAGTATTTCTGTTGGGAGTGGCACAAAACAATGTTCTGGGAGATGCCCACTCTCTCTCAGGTGCTTAGAGTTCTGATGCTATAATTAGCTAGTTTAACCACCCTGCCAGGCTCAAAAGGAGGCCTCCTAGAGGCAGAACTCTCTCTGACTGCTGGTTGAGGAAGATGTGCTGCTGAAAGAGACATGGGCTCCTGAGACACGAGTTGCTGGGAAAGAGACGTAAGAGACATGCATCACTGAGTGAGACACCGAGGGACCAGCACTGCTGGGAAAGAGACTGTGAGAGACTGTTGGCTGAGGGACGGTGGGCTGGGAGAGAGACTGAGCATTTT
>NW_006922196.1:1178352-1180434 GCF_000298275.1 Orycteropus afer afer
CTGAGTTTCCCTCTCCTCACCTAATCCCTTTGGCTGATTGCTCTTCTTTCTGGCTTCCTGGCTTTTAATCCCCTTTCTCCTGCTCTTCCCACCTGCTACTTTGGGCATCCCTGAGTTGTCTCTCCTCACCTGTAACCCTGGGGCTGACGGCTCTTCTGTCCATGTTCCTGGCTTTTATCCCCTTTCTCCTGCTCTTCCGGCCTGCTGCTCTGGGTGGCCTGAGTTTCCTCTCTTTTTGGAGGCATTAGTGAGCTGAAATGCACCAGTTTGGTCCATGTTCAATCAGACAACCATATGACATACTACGCTGGGAATGACAAATTAAAGAAGAATGACATGACATTCATCATCACAAGGAATGTTTCAAGAGCTATCCTGAAGTTACAATGCTGTCAGTGATAGGATAATATGGTGGCATAGTGCCTACGGTATTTCACCGTTAACCAGAAGGCTGGTGGTTCAAACCCACCAGCCATTCCTCAGAAGGAAGATTGGGCAATCTACTTCTCTAGAGATAGTGCCTCGGAAACCCAAAGAGGGGTCACTATAATTTGGATATGACTCCATGGTAGTGGTTGTGTTTTTTTGTTTACGAGGAAGACTAGTTAATCTTACTATTATTCAAATTTACACACCAACTACCAAAGCCAAGAGGAAATTGAAGATTTTTACCAATTTCTGTTGTCTCAAATTGACCAAACATTCCATCAAGATGTGTTGATTATCACTGGTGACTGGAATGCAAAAGCTAAGAACAAAGAAGAATCACTAGTAGTTGGAAAATATGGCCTTGGTAGTTGCAAAATATGGTTGGAGATCGCATGACAGAATTTTGGAAGATGAAAAACTTATTCATTACAAATATGTTTTTTCAATGACACAAATAACAGCTATACATATTGACTTCACCAGATAGAGTACACAGGAATCAGATTGACTATATGTGTAGAAAGAGGCAATGGAGAAGCTCAATATCTGCAGCCAACACAAGGCTAGGAGCTGGCTGTGTAACAGACCATCAGTTGCTCATATGCAAGTTCAAGTTGCACCTAAAGACAATTAAAACAAGTTCATGAGAGCCAAAATATGGCCTTGATTATATCCCTCCTGAATTTAGAGACCATCTAAAGAATAGATTTGATGCATTGAACACCAAGGGACCAAAAACCAGAGGAATTGTAGGATGACATCAAGAACATCATCCATGAAGAAGGAAAAACATAGGAAAGGAGGAAAAGACCAAAGGGGATGTCAGAAGAGACTCTGAAACTTTCCATGGAGCAGAGAATAGCTAAAGCAAATGGAAGAACCAACAAGGTAAAAGAGCTGAACAGAAGATGTCAACGAGCAGCTTGAAAAGACAAAGTCAATTATTGTAATGAAATGTGCAGAGACCTGGAGCTAGAAAATCAAAAGGGAAGAACACATTCATTTCTCAAGCTGAAAGAACTGAGGAAAAAATTCAAGCCTCAAGTTGCAATATTGAAAGATTCTACGGGCAAAAGATGGAGCAATGTACTTCCATGTCTATACTGCCTCGGAAACCCAAGGAGGGGTCACTATGGGTCGGGTCCGACTCGACAGCATATAACAACAACAACAGCATGAGCAAATTACTGAATTATGCAGGAAACATCAAAAGAAGATGGAAGGAAAACACAGAGTCACTGTGCCAAAAAGAATTGGCAGATCATCATCCTTTTCAAGAGGTGGCATATGATCAAGAACCAATAATACTGAAGGAAGAAGCTGAAGTTGCACTGAAGGAACTGGTGAAAAACAAGGCTCCAGAAATTGACGGAATACCAATTGGGATATTTCAACAAATGGATAGCTGTGCTGGAGGCACTCACTCAGCTATGGTAAGAGATTGGGACAACATCTGCATGGCCAACCAACTGGAAAAATCCATATTTGTACCCATTCCAAAGAAAGGTGATCCCACAGAATGTGGAAATTATCAAACAATACCATTAATATCACATACAAGTAAAATCTTGCTGAAGATAATTCAAAAACTGTTGCAGCAGTATATTGACAGAGAACTTCCAGAAATGCAAGCTGGATTCAGAAGAGGATGTA
>NW_006922196.1:1180953-1182497 GCF_000298275.1 Orycteropus afer afer
CTGGACCAATAAGCAGCATCACAATTAAAGGAGAAAAGATTGAAGTTGTCAAAGGTTTCTTATTACTTGGTTCTACAATCAACACCAATGGAAGCAGCAGTCAAGACATTACACAATGTACTGCATTGGGCAAACCTGCTGCAAGAGACCTCTTCAAAGTTCTGAAGAGCAAAGATGTCTCCTTGAACACTAAGGTGCACCTAACCCAAGCCATGGTATTTTTCAATCGCTTCATATACATGTGAAAGCTGGACAATGAATAAGGAAGACTGAAGAAGAGTTGATGCTTTTGACATGTGGTGTTGGCAAAGACTACTGAAAGTACCATGGACTGACAAAAGAATGAACAAATCTGTCCTGGAAGAAGTGCAGCTGGAACGCTCCTTCGAAGCAAGAATGGCCAGACTTCTACTCACTTACTTTGGTCATGTTGTCAGAAAGGACCATTCCCTGGAGAAGGATATCATGTTTGGTAAATTGGATGGTTATCAAAAAACAGGGAAGGCCCTCAACAAGATGGATTGACACAGTGGCTGCAATGATGGGCTCAAGTATAGCAAGTATTGTGAGGCCGGCACAGGACCAGACAGTGTTTCATTCTGTTGTACATAGGGTACCTATGAGTCAGAGGCAACTCAATGGCACCTAACAACAACAAGAAGAAAGAAGACTTAGATGAAACTCAAGAGGACAGCCATTACAGATGTCTGATGTTGAGTGTGACACCCAAACAAAGAGAATGGGGTTAGAGAGGAGGGACTAGAGTCAGGACAAACTACCAGAAGTGATGTGTTTGTGCCAAGGTGCTGGCAGAATGCAGATGAGGAAGGCCCAGAGAGGCCAGTACAAGTGGAACATTCCTTAGGAAGATACTCAGATGTCATCATCCATTGATAAGGGATGAGGAAGAGGGAGGACCTTGGCAGGCAAAATATAAACATATATATTTATTGTTGTCTATGTACACAATACTCTAAAAGCACATCATTACCTTTATATTTTGTGTAGTCCCTGGGTGTGTAAATGGTCAGCATGCTCAGCTGCCCACCCAACTGGAGGTTTGAGTACATACAGAGGTACCTCAAAAGAAATTTCCAGCAAGCTACTTCTAAAAAATCAGCCACTGCCACAGCCAGCTACGCAGAGGGAGTGAACAGTTGGACCTGTGGGCTCAGGACCATAGTGGTAGGGGACATCAAGCTCAATTGGCATAACATACTACACAAAAACATTGTTCCACATTCTACTTTGACAAGTAGTGACTGGTATCTTAAAAGCTTGCAAGTGCAACAATGGGTTGCATTTAGATGCAACAATGAGTCTATATCCTCGTGCAGAGCAAAGAAGAATGAAGAAAACCGAAGATGCATGGAAACAATTAGTCCAAGCACATTGAGGACCATGTGATCCTCAGACTACATGACTATGTTGTTGTTGTTGTTAACTGCTGTCGTTTCCGACTCATAGCAACCCCATGCACAGCAGAATGAAACACTGCCCGATCCCGCGCCAGCCCCACAATCCCTGCTATACTTGAGCCCATC
>NW_006922196.1:1183151-1198574 GCF_000298275.1 Orycteropus afer afer
ACTGGTCTGATAGAGCCTGGTGGAACTCCTGAGACTATGGCCCCTAGCTGCCCTTCACGTCTGGAATTGAACCCACTCCTGTGGCTTCCAGCCAAACAAAAGACAGGCATATGAGCTGAACATTCACATTAGGCAGACACATTCCTTGGAGAGCTCAATCACGGGAGAATAGAAGGGCTGTGTATACACAGGGAGACAGCTCGGAGGGCAGGAGTGTATGGGAGGGAAGAAGACAGGGAAGAGGTGACTATGGAGAAAGTAGGAGGAGAGCTGTTGCATTGTGGGAAATTGCAATCAATGTCATGAGAAACAGTGTATGTGAACTGTTCCATGGAAAGTGAATTTGCTCTATAAACTTCCACCCAAATCACAATAAAAAATTTCAAAAATATATATCAGGCATTGAAAACATTATGGAGCACAGTTCTATTCTGATGTAAAAGGATGGAGTCAACATGAGTACAAATCAGTTCACTGATAGTGGTATGAGTATTTATTTGGTAGGATTTTATTTTACCAGAATAAATTACCAATATGTTAGTCATCAGAACCACACTAAAGTAGAGAAGACGGTGTCTAAGAAGATCAGATAAACAAAATTTTAATATGAAGGAAGAAAATATAATGGAAGTACCCCAATGTTGTTGTTATGTGCCATCAAGTCATCTGACTCTTAGTGACCCAATGTACAACAGAACGAAACAATGCCTGGTCCTGTATCAGCTTCATGATCCCTACTATATGTTAGACCATTGCTGGAGCCACCATGTCAGTCCATCTTGATGAGGGCCTTACCCTCCTTCATTGACCCTCCACTTAACCAAGCATGACATCCATCTCAAGACAATGGTCCTTTCAGACAATATGATCAAAGTAGGTGAGACGAAGTCTGGCCATTCTCGCTTCCAAGGAGGCATTCCGGCTGCACTTCTTCCAGAATAGATTTGTTAGCTCTTTTAGCAGTCCACGGTATTTTCAGCATTATTCGCCAACAGTACAACTCAAAAGCATCAACTCTTCTTTGGTCTTCCTTATTCATTGTCCAGCTCTCACATGCATATGAGGCGACTTAAAATACCATGGCTTGGGTTGGGTGCATCTTAGTCTTCAAGGAGACATCTTTGCTCATCAGAACTTTAAAGAACTCTTTTTCAACGGATGTGCCCAGTGCAATACGTCCTTTGATTATCTGTTACTTCCATTGGCATTGATTGTAGAACCAATAATATGAAGTTTTGACAACTTCAATCTTTTCTCCATTTATTGTGATGCTGCTTATTGGTCCAGGTGTGAGAATTTTTGTTTTCTTTATATTGAGGTGTAACCCATACTGGAGACTGTAGTCTTTAATCTTCATCAATAAGCATTCCATGTCATCCTCAGTTTCAGCAAGCAGAGTTGTGTCATTTGCATATTGCAGGTTGTTAATGAGCCTTCCTCTTATCCTGATGCCACATTCTTCTTCATATAGCCCAGCTTCTCAGATTATGTCCTCAGCATGCAGATTGAATAAGTGATGGATTGAATGGTGACAGGATACAGCCCTGATGCACTCCCTTCCTGATTTTAAACCATGTGGTATCCCCATGTCCTGTTCAAACACCAGCCTTCTGGTCTATGTACAGGTTCCTCATGTGCACAATCGAGTGTTCTGGAATTCCCATTCTTCTCAATGTTATACATAATTATTTATGATCAAATTTTTTTACACAATCAAATGCTTTTGCATGGTCAATAAAACACAAGTAAACATCTTTCTGGTATTCTCTGCTTTCAGCCAAGATCCATCTGACATCAGCAATGATATCTCATGTTCTACATCCTCTTCTGAATCCAGCTTGCATTTCTGGAAGTTCTCTGTCAATATACTGCTGCAACAGTTTTTGAATTATCTTCAGCAAGATTTTACTTGTATGTGATATTAATGGTATTGTTTGATAATTTCCACATTCTGTGGGATCACCTTTCTTTGGAATGGGTACAAATATGGATTTTTCCAGGTGGTTGGCCATGCAGCTGTTGTCCCAATCTCTTACCATAGCTGAGTGAGTGCCTCCAGCGCAGCATCCATTTGTTGAAATATCCCAATTGGTATTCCGTCAATTCCTGGAGCCTTGTTTTTCACCAGTTCCTTCAGTGTAGCTTTGGCTTCTTCCTTCAGTATTATTGGTTCTTGGTCATATACCACCTCTTGAAATGGATGATCATCTACCAATTCTTTTGGGTATAGTGAGTCTGTGTTTTCCTTCCGTCTTCTTTTGATGTTTCCTGCATCATTCAACATATTGCCTGTGGAATCTTTCAGTATTGCAATTTGAAGCTTACATTTTTTCCTCAATTTGTTCAGCTTGAGAAATGCCAAACATGTTCTTCTCTCGTGGTTTTCTAACTCCAGCTCTCTGCAGATTTCATTACAACAGTTGATTCTGTCCTGTCGAGCTGCTCTTTTAAATCTTCTGTTCAGCTCTTTTATCTCGTGGGTTCTTCCCTTTGCCTTAGCTACTCTCTGTTCATGGGCAAGTTTCAGAGTCTCTTTGAAACCCCTTTTGGTCTTTTCTTCCTTTCCTGTCTTTTTAATGACCTTTTGCTTTCTTCATAGATGATGTTCTTGATGTCATCCCACAATTCTTCTGGTTTTCGGTCACTGGTGTTCAATGCATCAAATATATTCTTTAGATTGTCTCTAAATTCAGAACGGATATAATCAATGTCATATTTTGGCTCTTGTGGACTTGTTTTAATTGTCTTCAGCTTCAACTGGAACTTGCATATGAGCAGTTGATAGTCCATTCTACAATCAGTTCCTGGCCTTGTTTTGGCTGCAGATATTGAGCTTCTCCATTGCCTCTTGCCACCGATGTAGTCAATCTGATTCCTGTGTATTCCGCCTGGCAAAGTCCATGTGTATAGCTACCATTTGTATTGCTGAAGAAAGGTATTTGCAATGAATAAGTCATTGGTCTTGCAAAATTCTGTCATGTGATCTCCAGCATCATTTCTATCACCTAGGCCATATTTTCCAACTACCAGTGATTCTTCTTTGTTTCCAACTTTTGCATTCCAATCACCAGTGATAATCAACACATCTTGACTGCATGTTTGCTGAATTTCAGACTGCAGAAGTTGGTAAAACTCTTCAGTTTCCTCATTTTAGCTTAGGTGGTTGGTGCATAAATTTGAATAATAATAAAGTTAACTGGTCTTCTTCATAGGTTTATGGATATTACCTATCACTGACAGCAGTGTACTTCAGGATAGGTCTTGAAACATTCTTTGTGATGATGAATGCCAAGCCATTCCTCTTCAATTTGTCATTCCCAGAATAGAAGATCATATGTTTGTTTGATCAAAATGGCCCAAACCAGCATTGCAGCTCACTAATGCCTAGGATATCCATCTTTATGCATTCCATTTCATTTTTGACAACTTCCAATTTTCCTAGATTCATACTTCATACATTCCATGTTCTGATTATTAATGGATGTTTGTAGCTGTTTCTTCTCATTCTGAGTTGTGCTGCATCAGCAAACGTAGGTCCCAAAAGCTTTATTCTATCCACATAATTAAGGAAAGCTCTACTTTGAGGAGGCAGCTCTTTCCTAGTCATATTTGGAGTGCCTTCCAACCTGAAGGACTCATCTTCCAGCACTGTATCAACTAATGTTTCAGGGCTATTCATAAAGTTTTTCAGTAATATATCAGAGAGTGTTTCACTGCCATTCATAAGGCTTTCACTGGCCAATTCTTTGAGAAGTGGATGGCTTCTTTCTTCTTCCAAATCTGTCTTAGTCTGTAAGCTCCACTGAAACCTGTCCACCATGGGTGATCCTGCTGGCATCTTAAACACTGGTGGCATAGCCTACAGCTTTATAGCAATGCTCAAGCCACCACAAGATGACAAAATGACAGACAAGTTCATCTCCCTCAGCTATTCCAAACTGCTCCACTCCCAATATTATACTTCAAGCTCATCATCAAAACAATGTGCAGGCACAACATTCAATCATTTTAATTGTTATTTTTTACAATCCTTAAAGATTCTATAAGGAGCTCTGAGTGTAGTGGTTAAAGCATTTGAGTATTATCCAAAAGGTCAGTGATTCGAACCCACCAGCAGCTCTGTGGAAAAAAGATAAGGCGATCTGCTTTCATAAAGATTTATGGCCTTGGAAACCCAATGCGGGTTGCTGTAATTCAGAATCAACTCGGTGGCAGTGACTTTGGTTTGGAGTTTGGAAAGATCCTACACCACTTTATGGTTATAATCTTCAAACATTTTATAAAGTTTTATATATGAGGAAGAGAATTCTTCAACATAAAGTATACTTTCAAATTATGGTGACAACAGAAATTTTCATATTCATATTCTTATTGAGGAGTGTTAACCAAACCAGTTACCCCTGATTTAATTCTCAATCATGGAGACCTATGTGTGTGAGAGTAGAACTATGCTCCACACAGTTTTCAATGGTTGCTTTTTGGAAGTAGATCTCCAAGCCTTTCTTCCTTGGTACCTCTGGATAGATTCTAACCTCCAACCTTTCAGTTAGCAACCAAGCAAATTAACTGTTTGTACCACCCAAGGACTTCAGGAATGTTAACAGACCTCCCCAAAATAAAAGAAATTGTCACCACTTGCCCAAGTCCCCAGTGGTTCCACTGAGCCCCCAGTGGCCCTGTCCCAACAACTAGTGGATTCTGAAAAGAATATGAGTGTCTTCCTGGTCCAGGGCTGATGATTCCAAGGGGACAGCTCCTCTCCAGATACCCTAGGTCTCTGCCCTTATCCATTAGGTACAAAAGATTTCTCTACTGTCAACATCCTTTCCTGACTTCCCCATGCACTCTTAAAATTGTCTGTGGAATCAGGCAGGCAGCTAGCTCAGCTGGAGTATCCTGCAAACAAGGCACAGACTACTGAGAGAGAGGTCACCACCATATCACAGTCACAAAGAGCTCATCCTGGGACCTGTGAGGACTGGGGTAAGACAAGGTGGTGATGGTGGTGGTGGTTTTTAACTGCTGTCAAGTTGGCCCAACTCATGACAACCCTTTTTACAATGGAACAAACTGCTGCCCAGTCTTGTGCCATCCCTATGATGAGGAGCAGATCAGACCACTGTGATCCATAGGATTTTCACTGCCTGATGTTCAGAAGTAGATTGCCAGGCCTTTCTTCCTAGTATGTTTTATTTGAAAGCTCCACTGAAACTTGTTTATTATCACAGCAACATGTAAGCCTCTGCTGACAGACAGGTGAGGAGTGCTTCTGGGGTTCATTGACTGGGAATCAAATCAGGGTCTGCTACATGGAAGACAAAAATTCTACCACTGTAACTACAGTAAAAAGGTTCAAAAAAGGAACAAATGCAGAGAACTGTCAGGCCATCCAAGCAACAGGAAATGACAGAAAGATGAGCAGAAATGTATGAATAGGCTGTGAGGGTCAGAAAGGAAATTAAACTGGAAAATGGACAACCAAATAATAACCCAATATGAAAAGAAAAGAAAAGTCTTCCCCACTTCCTGTTACTTGTAAAATCACACTGAAGTAACTGACCATGCACAGCCTTTCATCATAACTCAAGGATCAGATCAAAAATTTCCAGATTTTTAAAGGACAACATGCCAATGTCATGTTGAGGGATCCCTAGGAAAATAGCCACAATACCACCTTCACTGGAACACACTGGCACAGGGCAGAGAAATTTAATAACCTTCCCAAATGGTGTGGGCAGTGCTTTGGTTCTATTAGAACAATTTCATAACCATGACTTTAGAAGTGGCAGAAGGGAAGAGGGCTATGGTTCAACAAGCAAATTTACTAAACTAATCTTTAGTTGTTCTTGAGTGCCACTGAGTCAGCTCTGACTCATAGGAACCCTATATACAAGAAAACACAACACTGCCCAGTCCTGTGCCATCCAATCATTTCTATATCTGAGCCCACTGTTCCAGCAACTGTATCAATCCATCTCATTAAGGGTCTTCCACTTTTCAGCTGACCTTCTACCTTCCAAGCATAATGTCCTTCTCCAGAGACTGCCCACCCCCATAACATGTACAAAGTACCTGAGATTAAGTCTCACCATCCTCTAAGGTGCACTCTAGCTGTATTTCTCCCAAAACAGATTTGTTCACTCTGGCAGTCTATGTTGTTGTTGTTGTTATGTGCCATGGAGTCGGACTCATAGCAACCCTTCCTTGGGTTTTTGAGGCAGTATCACTACGGAAATAGATTGCCCCATCTTCCTTTCGAGGAGTGGCTGGTGAGTTTGAACCACCAGCCTTCTGGTTAGCAGTCAAGTGCCTTAGCCACTATGCTACCAGAGCTCCCATAGCATTTTCAATGTTCTTTGCCAACATCACAATTCAAAGGCATCAATTCTTCTTCAGTCTTCCTTATTTACTGTCCAACTTTTGCATGCATGTGTTGTTGGTGGTGGTGTTAGGTGCTGATGAGTCAACTCTGACTCATGGTGACCCCATGCACAACAGAAGGAAACAGTGCCCAATCCTGTGCCATCCTCACAATCTCTGCTATACATGAGCCCATCACTACAGACACTACTGTGTCAATCCATATAGTTGAGGTTCCTCCATTTTTCACTGACCATCTATTTTCCCAAGCATAATACCCATCTCTAGCGAATGGTCCCTTCTGATGACATGACCAAAGTAGGTAAGACAAAATCTGGCCATTCTCACTTCTAAGGCATTCCAGCTGCACTTCTTCCAGGACAGATGTGTTTGTTTTTCTGGCACTCCATCATATTTTCAGGATTCTTCACCAACACCATAACTGAAAGGCATCAATTCTTTCTCAGTTTTCTTTATTCACTTTTCACTTTTCACATACATATGAGATAACTGAAATACCATGGCTTGGTTTAGGCCCACCTTAGTTTTCAGAGTGACACCTTTGCTTCTTAACACTTCAAAGAGGTCATCTGCAACACATTTACCAACTGCAATACAACATCTGATTTCTTGATTGCTGCTTCCATGGATGTTGATTGTGAATCCAAGTAAAATGAAATCCCTGACAACTTCAATCTTCTCTCCATTTATCATGATGTTGCTTATTGGTCCAATTGTGAGGATTTTTGTTTTCTTTAGGTTGAGGTATAATCCCTACTGCAGACTGTAGTCTAATCTTCATCAGTAAGTGCTTCAAGTCATCTTCACTTTCAATAAGGAAGGTTGTATCATTTGTGTATCACAGGTTGTTAATGAGTCCTCCAACCCTGAGGCCACAGTCTTCTTCATATAGTCCACCTTCTTGGATTATTTGCTCAGCACACAGATTGAATAAGTATGGCAAGAGGATACAACCGTGATACACTTCCTTCCTGATTTTAAATCAGGCAGTATCCCCTTGCTCTGCTCAAATGACAGCCTCCTGGTCTATGTACACATTCCTCATGAGCACAATTAAGTGTTCTGGAATTCCAATTCTTCTCAATGTTACCCATAATTTATTATGATCCACACAGTCAAATGCTTTCACATAGTCAATAAAACACAGGTAAATATCTTTCTGGTATTCTTTGCTTTCAGCCAAGATTCATCTGACATCAGCAATGATATTCTTCATTCCATGTCCTCTTTTGAACCCAGGTTGCATTTTTGGAAGTTCTCTGAGAGTATATTGCTGAAACAACTTTTTAATTATCTTCAGCAAAATTCTATTTGCATGTGATTATCAATTATATTATTTTTATAATTTCCACATTCTGTTGGATCATCTTTCTTTGGAATGGGCACAAATATAGATCTCTTCCTGTCACTTGGCCAGGTAGCTATCTTCCAAATTTCTTGGCATAAATAAGTAAGCACCTTTAGCACTGAATGCGTTTGTTGAAACAACTTAATGAGTATTCCATCAGTTCCTGGAGCCTTGTTTTTCATCACTTTAGTCTGTGCAGCTTGAACTTCTTCCTTCAATACTATTGGTTCTTGGTCATATGGTACCTCCTGAAATAGTTGAACATTGACCAATTAACTTTGATACAGTGACTCTGTGTATTCCTTCCATCTTCTTTTGATGCTTCCTGCATCATTCAATATTTTGTCCACAGAATCCTTCAATATTGCAACTCAAGGCTTGAACTTTTTCTTCAGTTCTTTTGGCTTGAGAAATGCCAAGCATATTCTTCTCTTTTGGTTTTCTAACTCCAGGTCTTTGCACATGTCATTGTAATAATTGACATTGTTTTCTCGAGCTGCCCTTTGAAATCTTTTGTTCAGCTCTTTTGTTTCCTTATTTCTTCCACTCATTTTAGCTACTCTCCATTCAACAGCAAGTTTGAGAGTCTTTTGTGACATTCATTTTGGTCTTTTCTTCCCTTCCTGCATTTTTAATAACCATTTGCTTTCTTCATGTATGATGTTCTTGATGTCATCCTACAACTCACCTGGTCTTCAGTCAATGAAGTTCAATGCATTCAATCTATTCTTCAGATGGTCTCTAAATTCAGGTGGGACATAATCAAGGTCATATTTTGGATCTCGTGGACTTCTTTTAATCTTTTTCAGTGTCAAGTTGAACTTGTATATGAGCAACTGATGGTCTGTTCCACAATCAGCTTCTGGTCTTGTTTTGACTGAAGATAGTGAGCTTCTCCATCACTGCTTTCCACAGATGTAGTTAATCTGATTCCTGTATACTCCATCTGGTGATGTCCACATGTATTGCTGCTGTTTCTGCTGTTGGGGAGGGGGGATATTTGCAACAAATAAGTCATTGGCTTTGCAAAATTCTATTGTGTGATCTCCAGAGTCATTTCCATTACCAAGGCCTTATTTTTCAACTACCAATGATTCTCCTTTGTTTCAACTTTCATATTCCAATCACTATTAATAAATGATACATCTTGATTGCATGTTTGGTCAATTTCAGACTGTAGAAGTTGGTGATAATTTTAATTTCTTCAACTTTTGCTTTAGTGGTCAGTACACAAATTTGAACAATAGTTGTATTAATTGGGCTTCCTTGTAGGTATATGTATATTTTCCTATTACTGGCAGTACTGTTCTTTTGTTCTTTAGGACAGATCTTGAAATTTATTATTATTATTTTAAATCAGGATTAGAGGAAGACTTATTATCAACCTATGATATGCAGTCATGCAACAATCTTTTTAAAAAAAAAAAAATTTATTGTGATTTGGGTGAAAGCTTTCAGAGCAAATTTACTTTCCAAACAGCAGTCACATACACTTTGTCTCATGACATTGACTGCTACTTTCCACAATGCAACAGCTCCCTTCCTCCTTTTTCCCCATCATTACATCTTCCCTGTGTCCTTCCCTCCCATGCACTCCTGCCCTCCAAACTGTCTCCCTGTGCATACACAACCCTTCTATTCTCCCATGGCTGACTTCTCCATGGAGTGTGTCTACCTAATGTAAATGTTCAGCTCATACGGCTGTCTTTTGTTTGGCTGAAAGCCACAGGAATGGGTTCAATTCCAGACATGAAGGGCAGCTACGGGCCATAGTCTCAGGAGTTCCACCAGGCTCTATCAGATCAGTAAACCTGGTCCTTTTTTTTTTTTTTTTTTTTTATGATTTTGGGTTTTGTTCCACACTGTTCTCCCACTCTCTCCAGGATTTCCTACATAGATCCTACATCCAAGTGGTTGACTGTGGTAGCTGAGCACCATCTAATTCTTCTGGTCTCATAATCATATAGGCTGAGGATCACATGGTATACCAGTCACTTGGACTAATTGTTTCCATGTATCTTTGGTTTTCTTAATTCTTCTCCACTCTGGACAAGGAGAGGGCCATTGCTGAATCTAGATGGCCGCCTACAAGCTTTTAAGATCTCAGTCACTACTCACCAAAGTAGGATGGTGGAACAAGGTTTTTGTGTAGTATGTTATGCCAATTGAGCTTGATGTCCCCTGTGACTATGGTCCCGAGCCCACAAGTCCAACTACTCACTCCCTCTGGGTAGCTGGCTGTGGCCAAGAAGTGACTACAACCTTATACCTTGTCAGCTCTGCTATATACCTGCGGATTCTTACAGTACAAATACACTTGTAGAATCATTGTCTGCCAACCCTATATATGGTCTTGGGGCACATTTCCTCCTGCATAGACATACCTAATAGTTCAGCCTGTCCATCCATCTATCCACCAATATATCAATGGTTGCCTTCACTGACAACACAGTACTGTATGTGCAAAAAGGTTCATCTTTGTTGTCTGTACCTCTCATCTACCTCTCTGTATCTTCCTCTTCCTCAATGCCACTGTGTTGCTCACTCGTGAAATGTTCTTTTTGACAATGAATGCAATGCCATTCCTCTTCATTTTGTCATTCCCGGCATAGCAGACTGTCTGATTAAAAATGGCCAATACCAGTCCATTTCAGCTCACTAATGCCTAGGATATAGATCTTTATACATTCCATTTCATTTTTTGACCACTTTAAAATTTCCTAGATTCATACCTCATACATTCCACATTCTGATTAGTAATGGATGTTTGCAGCAGTTTCTTCCCATTTTGAGCCATCTGCCATCAGCAAATGAAGGTCCCAAAAGCTTTACTCCATCTACATCATTACATCTGACTCTACTTTGATGAGGCAGCTCTTCCTCAGTCATATTTTGAGTGCCTTCCAACCTGAGGGGCTCATCTTCCAACACTGTATCAGGCA
This sequence comes from Orycteropus afer afer, assembly GCF_000298275.1. NCBI lineage: Eukaryota > Metazoa > Chordata > Mammalia > Tubulidentata > Orycteropodidae > Orycteropus > Orycteropus afer. The sequence goes on from NW_006922196.1 coordinate 1,193,823, forward strand.
GTATTTCAGTGCTATTTATAAAGTTTCCAGCAGCCAATTTTTTTAGATGTAAATGGCCACATTGTTCTTCCTACTCTGTCTTAGTCTGGAAGCTCCACTTAATCCTATCCACCACAAGTGACACTGCTGGTATTTGAAATACCAGTGGCATAGCCTCCAGTTTTCCAACAACACGCAAGCCATCACAGTATGACAAACTCACTAACAAGTGGTTGGCATATATATGAGGCAAATTAAAATACCATGACTTAGGTCAGGTGCACCGTAGTCCTCAAAATGACAGTTTTGCTTTTGACATCTTTGCTTTTAGACAAATTTACCCAATGCAATATGTCCTTTGATTTCTTAACTGATGCTTCCACGTGGCTGATTATGGATCCAAGTAAAATGAAATCCTTGACATCTTCAATCTTTTCCATTTATCATAATGTTGATAATTAGTCCAGTTGTAAGGATTTTTGTTTTCTTTATGTTCACATGTAATCCATACTGAAAACTATCTTCATTGATCTTCATTAGTGAGTGCTTCAAGTCCTCTTCACTTTCAGCAAGGAAAGTTGTATCATCTGCATATGGCAGGTTGTTAATTATGCAAAGGTATTTGATGGTGTGGATCACAAATTTTGGAAAAACTGGAAAGAATGGAAATTCTAAAATACTTCATTGTGCTCACATGGAGCCTGTACATGGGTCAAAAGGCAGTCATTCAAACAGAACACGGGAATACTGCATGGTTTAAAATCAGAAAAAAAAAAGTTGTATCCTTTCACCATACTTACATTCAATCTGTATGCTGAGCAAATAATCTGAGAACCTGGACTTCATGAAAAAGCATACATCATCAGGATTAAAAGAAGACTAATCTTTTTTTAGAAACATTGAAAATACACATTTAGTTAATCAAATGTTAATTTTTGGGTATAGGCCCTGACTTTAACATACAGTAACTATTACTGGTGAGCAGGAGTCTCTGCAAGGGCCTATGGACTCCAAGCAGTCCTCAGGAAGCCTGGGCAGTGTAGATGTCCCTGGGGCACCAGCTTGCTTTGCTCTGAGGGCAATCAAGAAATGGGGACAAACTGTGGGCCCATGGCCTTCAAGGTAGGCTTAGGCTGGATGCTTCCCCACTTCCTTTTTCTCCAGTCATAACAGTGATACCTGCTCAAAGGAGACTGTGTAGAAAACACAGAAATAATCTGCATCATTATCTGGAGATAACCACTGTTAATACTCTGATATGTTTCTATTCAGGTCCTTTTTTCTATACATATCCATTGTGCAAAACTGGGATTCTGCTATATAGCCAAAATCTTGTTTTGTTCATTTAACATAACATAAGGATTCCCCCAGGCCATTGAATATTCTTTGAAAACATGCTTCTAATGGGCATACAATCTGGAAATAGCATAAGTATCCTGCTACTGCTGACATAGCATGGTTGCTTCCAATTTTCAACTAAGATAAATAAAGCTGCAGTAAATATCTTTTTACAAAATTTTATTTATATCTCTGATTTTTAACGTAAACCCTTAGAAGTAGGATTGAGTCATTACAAAATGCACAGACATTTGTTTCCCAAAAGGTTCCATCAACCCATTTTCCCTGCAGTGGATATGAGAGCATTTATCCACCTACACAGTCACTGACACTGAGAATAAATATTTAAAAGAGTCTTTACCAGTTTGTGGAAAACATTTTTTAAAAAATGAATTTTTCTAATATGCATTGTTTAATTTGCATTTCAGCTATTCTCTGTTTATTTGACATTCATGTTTCTTGGGTGATTTGCCTACTAAAAAATGTCATATCAGAACCGAAGCACAGCTACCACCACACCTTTCAGGAAAGTTATTAAATTTCTCTCCCCTGCATACCTTTTCCAGTTGATGTTAATGTTTTCCTATTGATTTATGACTGCTTTTAGTATAATAGGGATGGACTGGCAGATAGACAGTCCTGATTTGCCAATTCTGCTGATGGTGTTTGACATACACAGGATGCTAATGGATATGTGGTCAGTTGTGTCAATCTTGTCCCTAATTCTATTTTCCATTGCAAGTACAATGTCATGGTCTTTCAGCCTGGGATCCAACTCCAGCCCCCTCCCTCACCTGCTATCTGTGTGACCCTCTCTTTGCCTCAATTTCCTTGACTGTAAAGTGGAGGAACATGAGCATGCATTCATGCATATTGTTAGTATATGGCAGATAGCCTCTGAGCTGAGCCCTAATTAACTTTCCTAGGGCTGCAGTAACAGAAATACCACAAGTGTGTGGCTTTAAAGAACAGAGAATTATTTTCTGCTTTGGAGGCTAGATATCCAGATCAGGGTCTCTGCCTTCTATGAGCCTCTCTCCCAGTTTCCTATGCCTGCCAGCAGTCCTTGGTATTCCTCTGCCAGGAATCTTTGGCATTCCTTGGTTTTCCTTGGCAGATGTCTCCACTCCCACTACCCAGTATTTGTCTCTATGCCTGTTATTGTTTTTTTTATAACTCATAAGTAATTAGGTTTAGGACTCATTCCACACTGGTATGATTTCATTAATATAACAAACAAACAAACAAACAAAAAAACCTATTTCCAAACAGGATCACATCCACTGATACAGGGACCAGGAATTCAACACATATTTTGGAGGGACACAATTCAATCCATTATAGCCCAATGTTCCCACCTACTGTTATTCATACCCTGTGTTGCCCGCTCAAGTCCAGCCAACAGGGACCTGGAGCCTGACTGGAAGCAGATCTTCCCTAGTGGTGTCTTGAGATGATGCAGCACTGGCTAGCTTCTTATGTGACCTTGAGCCCAGGGACACTGCTAAGCTGTGCCAAGATTCCTGGCCCACAGAAACTGTAAGGTAATAAATATCTGTGTTTCAAGCCACTAAGCTGAGGGGTCATCTGTGATGCAGCAAGATAGCAATAATACATAATACACACAAAGCACTTAGTGCAATACCTATGGTAGATTGCAAAATACCCCAATGCTTTGCCACTTCTCCCACAAAAAGATAGAGCCCTTCCCCTCTTCCTGAATCTGGGCTTGCCCATGTGGCCTTCTTGGACCAAGAGATAAGTAGCAAAGGATGTGCAAGCACAGCCTTGAATGGCACTTGCTCATTGGGGCTGGCACCTTTGCTAATCTTGGGACCCCGTTGCCATCATGTGAAGATGCTAGCCTGCTGGTTATCCCTGTGCATCCCAACTTATAACAAGCGACCTGCTAGACATGTGAGTGACAGCATCAACCACAGATCATGAATGAGCCTAGCTAAAAAGAACCACCTAACCAAGCATAGTCTAAATTTCCAACCCAAATTAGATGCTAAGCAGTTGTTGGGATAAGCCACTAAATTTGGGGATATTCAGCAGAATTCTTGGGCAGTATAAATGGTTAATGAGCTAGGCTGCTAGTCAAAATGTCAGAGATTCAGGTCCATTTGGAGGTACTTCAAAAAAAAAAAAAAAGGCCTAGTGATCCACCTATGAAAAATTAGCAGTTGAAAACCCTATGAAATACAGTTCTACTCTGATATACATGGGGTGGCCAAAAGTCAGACAGTCCTCAATGGCAAATGATTTCTGGTTGTTATGAAGCAGTTGGTAACTGATACAGTTCTATTACTATTACTACTATTATTATCTTAAACCAAAACCAAACTCACTGCCGTCAAGTCAAATCCAACTCATAGTGACCCCCCCCTTGGGTTTCTGAGGCAGTACCACTATGAAAGTAGTTTGCCCAACCTTCTTTCTGAGAAGTAGCTTGTGGGTTCTGGTTCGCATTTGACTGCTGGTGGTTCAAACCCACCAGCCACTCCTCAAAAGGAAGGTTGGGCAATCTACTTCCATAGTGATACTGCCTCAGAAACCAAAGAAGGGGTTGCTATGAGTCAGATCCAACTCGATAGCAGTGGGTTTGGTTTTTTGGTTTTGGTGCCTTTGGGAGTGTCCTATGCCACCTGTGCAGAGTTCTTGGATACAAGGATGCTCAAAAGTGAAATTCCCAGCAGAGGATACCCAAAAGGCCAGCCAGGTCCCAGGTCTCTCACATGCTCAACTAGAATGTCCTGCCCCTTGTTAATAATGCTTGGTGGAGAGCAGGCATGGGAATGCTAATAAAATAATTTCTCTGCTTATTAGTATCCTTTTGTCTTAAAAGTTTAAGAATTAGACCACGAGAATAATAGGAGTCCTCACATATAGACCCTGCTCATGTTCTTGTCAGTAAGAGCATAAACTTCCCTGGTTTGTTGCTGTTGTTGTTGTTTGCCATCTAGTCGGCCCCGACTCATAGCAACCCCTCCTTGGGTTTCCAAGGCAGTATCACTACGGAAGTAGGATTGCCCAACCTTCTTTCCGAGGAGTGGCTGGTGGATTTGAACCGCCAGCCTTCTGGTTAGCAGTCAAGTGCCTTAGGCACTATGCTACCAGAGCTCATTCCCTGTTCTGTAGTGACTGCAAAACACCACACAGTGGGAGGCAGCTGCTACCATTGGAGAGAATAGGACTGCCCTTGATGTCTGCTGGCTTAACAGGAATTGGAGTTGACCCTGAGCCTAAGGGATACAGTTCTACTCTGAAATACATGGGGTGGCCAAAAGTCAGACAGGCCTCAATGGCAATGGCCTCATCAGACTGGTATTGATGCTGGCTGCAGGAGCTCTGGTAGCATAGTGGCTAAAGCACTTGACTGCTAACCAGAAGGCTGGCGGTTCAAACCCACCAGCCACTCCTCGGAAGGAAGGT
>NW_006922196.1:1198674-1233684 GCF_000298275.1 Orycteropus afer afer
TAGTGATACTGCCTCGGAAACCCAAGGAGGGGTCGCTATGAGTCGGGGCCGACTCGACGGCACACAACAACAACAACAACAACAGCAGGGGCCAACACAGATCTTCCAACACTCTTCTGGCTATGTTAATGAAGGCCTCTGACAGCAGAAGTTGTTCTGCCAAGGGCTTCTCCTTTTCTCTTCACATTCCTTCTCAATCACTCTCCTCCCCAACCAGCACAAGGCTGTAGGCATCCTCAGTCAACACAGGTGAAGTAGTCCAAAGTTTCATGCCTGACAGTCATTTGTCCAGTGGTGCCCAGCTGCTTCTCAAATGCTAGAGGTACAGTTGGATTTGTTTTCCACCACATGGACCATACAAACCCAAACTCCATATACCAAAATTGTGGCCAGGTGGGAATCTCTTGCCCATAACCCACAGGAGCTGTGATTTTCCCTCCATTTGAATAAAGACGACATGAGGTCTCAGTTCTAAGGCCTGGGCTGACCACAATGCAGAGTTAGGGACTGGGCACCACAGAGGAAGAAAGCAACACTAGCTCGCTGAAGCCCCCTGCCCCAACTCCACCAATGTTTCTCCACTCAATTTGAGAGCTTCGGATGCCTTCCTCAACTTTGGAAGTGTCCACCTACAGTTTACCAGAGTCCCCAGTAAAGATGGATATGAAAGGATAAGACAAAGTCATGGCATGCCTACTGTGGATTATGGGGCTGCCCAACTTCTCCTGCACCATGTTTAAATAATCATAGTTGTATGGGTTCATACAAAATAAGGGCATATTCTGTTCTGAGAACTACAAACTGGTTAATATAATTTTGTTCTGTATCACATCTTGTTCACTTTCAGAGGATTCTTCAAGAAAATACTCCCTTTCTTTTATGTTTTAGTATTTGTTTCATAGACCCCAGGCTACTTTTTCTCAGTTTGCTATTCCTCAAATGAAGAAAATATACCTAGACAAAGAGTTTGCTGATAGGAAGGGTGTGTGGATTTCCAAAGGTGTCTGGTGCTTATTCAAACACTTCCTGAGGTACAGAGCTAGAGGATCCAGAAACATTTCCCATTGTAAATGTTTGTCATCCCATTCAGCTGCCATGTTGGACTAAAATGGGAGTGTTCCACACCCACTTCCTCTTTCTCTGCCACCTTAATTCAACAGGCTATCCAAGAACTACAGTCTCCAAAATGCTCAGCCAGTCTCCATCCACAACCCCATGCTTCTCCAGACATAATGCTAGCTCTTGTTCCTGTGGTCAGCCCAGACACTTCCTAAGACTGCAGTCTTGAACAGATACAGGAATACAGAGTGACCCTCTGTATTCCTATATCAAAAACCCTGACCCTCAGCCATGGTAGAGTAGCCACTCCATAAAGGAGTGTATAATATTCCTTAGGAGGAAACAGTGGATCCTATCCTCTTCCCCAAGCGCAGGCACTCTAGGGAGTGAAGTGAGCTGGGCCCATTCCAACAGCATTATAGGGTTATTTTTCACCATTGCTGTCAGCTGTCTTCATTTTCTGAGCTCTTGAAGGTACAGCATTTTAACTGAATTAGAAGTTATACATTATGCTAGAAGAGGATTATCTTGATTTCCAAGGAATTTTTATCCTTAGCCCTCAAAGACTAAACTGGCATTTGGAAACGCTAACTCATGTGCATAGGGTCACAAGGCCAAGTGGCGAAGCCAGGGTCTACATAGAGCCTTGGCTTCCTGCAGCATGCCCCCAGGGACTCCCTGCCAATGCTCCCTGCCAGGGACTCCAACCTTCCATTAACACAGTTCCTAATACCAAGAGAGTATTAAATGACTTCATAAATCTGTTCCCTTTGTTACTGCAAACAACATTACCTACAAGCCAAAGACAGGCAGTATTATCATAGTTTGGTTTAAAAAGAAAAGAAACAAAGAAAGAAATTGAGGCCCAAATTGACAGATTCCTCTGCATGCATAGAAAATTCCACAAGGTCAATGAATGATCAATAACGGAACAGACCTAAGAACAGATTAACAGAACCAAAGTAGATACAGTGACCCTAAAATCACATAAATCCCCTTTTGTGAAAAGACACTACTTAATCATGAATTATGCTTAAAATCTACCTGTGCAAAGAATTTAGCTTTACTCAAGTATATACTGTTGCCTTTGTTTCCTTGAGAAGATAACTCTAAATTTTTGGTGTTTCCTGAGTAACTGAGAAATCTTTGATGTACAGATGAATAGAGTGGCCAGGTCACAAGAACCACCAGGTGGCCTCAGGAAGTAAGAGGAGCAGGATACAATTATGCTAAGACTAGCCAAATGTGAATTTTCTACTTTGTATTTCCCTTCTCTTCTCCTTAAAACCTCTTTGTAACTAGCCTACAATGAGCCTTCCTACTTTTCTGAATGGAGAGGTCTCCTTGTATGCATACAGATTAACTACTAAAATAAATCTAATACAGGTAGTGCCCAATTAAGTTCTGACTTATACTGAATACTTCTTTTTTTCAGTTTTCATTATGATTGCTTTTTATTATCAGCATCTTTATCAATCCTACATTTCACAGTTGGAAATGTTACATATAAACTTATAGATATATTTTAATGCATACATAAAAAATACACAAATCATAAAAATTTACTCCATGATGAAGAGCTGGACAATGCTGGCATTTTGTCAGTTGTGGTAATAACCCCACTTGTTGGAGGTTCTGGATTATCTGGATTATCCCTGGGGATGGGGACAACATTTGTAGCCAGAAAATTAGTTACAGCTGTCTATACGGTCCTTTTCTTTTTTCTTCATATTTGTTGTTGTTACTTGCCGTCAAGTCACCCACGACTCATAGCGACCCCTCCTTGGGTTTCCGAGGCAGTATCACTACAGAAGCAGGATTGCCCAACCTTCCTTCCGAGGAGTGGCTGGTGGGTTTGAACCGCCAGCCTTCTGGTTAGCAGTCAAGTGCCTTAGGCACTATGCTACCAGAGCTCACTGCTTCCAAAATTTGCCTACTGACTTTAGCAAAGCAATTAGTATTTGGATCCATGTTTTCAAGCAACTGAAGCCCCTGATTTAGTTTAGAAAACTAAGTCTATAGAGCAAAGTTTTGAAAAGTGAATCATAAATCTGAACATCTGGGAGTGAATATCTGAGAATGATAACATCAGCAAATTATGCATTGCAACACTGTAGTACATATTACAAACAATATGATGTATAAAAAAGGGATGATCCTAAGTATGGCCAGTGGTAACTTGAATACAATGTAGGTCAGGGAATACCTATATACTTTCTTTATGCTTTGATTATGTTGACAGTATAAACATCTAAAGACAATTATTTCAGAACAAACTTTTAATTTTAAATATATGAAACAATCCATGTGTCTATTATCATATTTAACAAGAGTCAAATCATTAACCCATTTGTGAGATTTAGCAATTGCAAAAATTACAGATTCTTAAAGCTAATCATTCTAAATACTAACTGAAAAACCAAAGACTAGCTTACCACCTCCAAAAAATATAATATCCAAGGAACCATCCTCACTATTCCAATTAATAAGCAGTTGGTGGTGAATAACAGCTAAAAATCAATCTTCCATGAACTCTAAATTGCCAAGAAAAAAGCTATCCAACTTTTCAGTTATTTTCTAGTCTCTTTCTCGTTTTCTTTTAATGGAAAACTTGTCAGGTTACAACTTTTTTATGTACCTCACCACAGAAAATTTATTTTCTACAAATAGGATTTTTTCAAGACAATAACTACAGCACCAGCACTAGGTTGACTGCAAGAAATCAACTCTTACCTATTTTCATGAGTGTTGGGCATGCCTGAAAGTATCTGATTTTGTAAGTTTATTACCTTGTTCTATGTGATCTTTTTGATAAATGTATTGTCACAGAGAACCTTGCTGTGTATATTTTATTTCCCTTCACTTTATAAATGCCAAGTTTATATAATTCTACAGTCACATAAGTAAAAAGGAGCCCTTGTGTCACAGTGGTTAAGTGCTTGGCTGCTAACCAAAAGGTCAGTAGTTGTAACACACCAGACACTCATAGGGGAAAGTAAGATTACAGCCTGGAAAGCCTGTGGTGCAGTTCTATTCTGTCCCATAGGGTCACTATGAGTTGAAATTGCCTCGATAGCAACAGGTTTGCTTTGGTCCCAAAAGTGGGTCAGTCAAATACTCAAGACTGTGTTCTTAACCAACACTTCTACCAATAGCAATGAACCAGAACATATGAGTCACTTAAAAAAAAAAAAAAAAGTGATGATCCAAAAGTATCCTAATATTTTACCCAAAAAACAAAACTAAACCCACTGTCATTGAGTCGATTCCAACTCATAAAGGTGATTCCAACTCATAAAGGTGATTCCAACTCATAGCAACCCTACAGGGCAGAGAAGAACTTCCACAGAGTGTTTCCAAGCCTGCATATCTTTATGAAATTAGAGTGCCTCATCTTTCTCCCACAGAGCAGCTGGTGGGCTCAAATTGCTGACCTTATGTTTAGTAGTTGAATGCTTTAACTAGAGCACCACTAGAGTTTTAAGAGTGGAATTATACAGCTCAAGAGAGAAAGAAATGTCCAAGTGACTGATGTACTCAGTAAGTTCTTAAGACCATTAATAGTTCCAGCACTATCTTTTCACCAAGTACACCCTTCTATCTTTATGGCATATGACCTCTAATAGAGTCACTGGATGTACAAATGGCTAATGTGCTTCACTGTTAACTGAATGGTTGGAGGCTCGAGTTTACCCAGAGGTGTCTGGTGATCTACTTCTGAAAAATCAACCATTGAAAACCCTATGGAACACAGTTCTACTTGGATACACATGGGGTCACCGTGAGTCAAAATCAACTTAAAGGCAGCAGCTTTTTCCCCTTATGTCCTGAGTTTAGCATCCATGCAGGCAGGCTTTCAGAGAAGTAAAGGTGGCTGCAGCTTATCATGGTAAATCATAAATCCCAACCAATTAGAATCCTTTACTATAAAGACATAAACAGAATCATAATAAAAACATAGTTTCTAGCCCTGTTTTTTAAAACAATGAAGAATAGGAAATTCTGGTTAAAAGTAGTACCTTCTCCACTTCTCTTTTCCCTTCCAAAACTACAACAAACTAAAAGGAAGTCTATGAAGGAATAGATCCACCAAGACAAGGAGATGGGAAGTGCAAACCATGTATAAGAAGATTCAGCACATTTTTGGAAGCCTCAAGCATGGACACAGGTGCAGCGATCAAGCTGGCAAGCACAGGGATCTAGGGAACTGGGATCTGGGAGGTGGGCCAGTTTCCTCTACAAAGCTCAGAAGGCTCTGGAAATGGACATGCTAGACTTCAGGACGAAAGCTGAACAAGGGATGACAGAAGACCTGGGATGGGTCATTGGGCCCTAGACACTTGCACACAAACCCCAAAGCCACATAACTGCATGCTTCCCCACAAGAGGATCCTCCTCTGGAGATGATACCAGGAAAGGCCCAGAGGCCAGGGCTGGGAGGAGGAGTGGGAATGGGGAGGAACTTTCACCAATTTCAAGGGTGCTGCTTAGGAGATGAAAGTGTTTTGAACCCAGCTGTAGTGCCTGTCACATAACTACATAATTTACTAAAAGTTATCAAATTTTACACATACAATGAGTAGTATGGTTTATAAATTATACCTCAATGAGCGCTGGTGGCATAGTGCCTAAGGCATTTGACTGCTAACCAGAAGGCTGGAGGGTCAGACCCACCAGCCACTCCTCAGAAAGAAGACTGGGCAATCTACTACTGTAGTGATACTGCATTGGAAACCCAAGGAAGGGTCGCTATGAGTCGGATCCAACTCCACAGCAGTGAGTAAACCTTTAAAGAAATAGACAGGAACAGAAGAGGGAGAGGATAAAGATGCGGGAATAAAGATGACAGATTGATTAATAGGTAGATAAATAGATAAAATGAAGCTAATGTTGTTGCTGTTAAGTGCCGTTGAGTTGGTTCCGACTCATAGCAACCTTATGTGCAACAGAACGAAACACTGGCCAGTCCTGCGCCATCTTCACAATTGGTGTAATGTTTGAGCCCACTGTTCCAGCCACTGCATCAATCCATCTTGTTAAGAGTCTTCCTCTTTTTAGCTAACCCTCTACTTTACCAAGCATGATGTCCTCCAGGGATTGGTACTTCGTAATAATATGTCCAAAGTACATGAAATGAAGTCTGGTTTCTAAGGTGCATTCTAGCATTCCAAGACAAAGTTGTTTGTTTGTTCTTCTGGTTGTTGTTGTTCTTAGGTGCTGTTGAGTCATTTCCAACTCATAGTGACCCCACGCACAACAGAACAAAATACTGCCTGATCCCATGCCAGCTCCATGACCCTTACTATACTTGAGCCCATCGTCGCAGCCACCACATCAATCCATCTCGTTGAAGGCCTTCCAATCTTTCGTTGACCCTCCACCTTACCAAGCATGACATCCTTCTCCAGGGAATGGTCCCCTCTGACAACATGACCAAAGTAGGTGAGACGAAGTCTGGTCATTCTCGCTTCCAAGGAGCATCTTGGCTGCACTTCCTCCAGGACAGATCTGTTAGTTCTTTTAACAGTCCATGGTACTTTCAGCATTCTTCGCCAGCACCACAACTCAAAAGCATCAACTCTTCTTCAGTCTTCCTTATTCATTGTCCAGCTCTCACATGCATACAAGGTGACTGGAAATACATGGCTTGTGTCAGGCGCACCTTAATCCTTAAGAAGACAACCTTGTTCCTCAGCACTTGAAAGAGTTCCTTCGTGGCCAACCTGCCCAGTGCTAAATGTCGTGTAATTTCCTGACTGCTACTTCCACTGGCGTCAATTGTAGAACGAAGCAATATGAATTCTTTGACAACCTCAATCTTTTCTCCATTTATCGTGATGCTGCTTATTGGTCCAGTTGTCAGGATTTCTGTTTTCCTTATATTGAGATGTAATCCAGACTGTAGACTGTATTCTTCAATCTTCATCAGTAAATGCCTCAAGTCATCCTCACTTTCAGCATATCTCAGGTTGTTAATGATTTTTCCTCCAATCCTGATGCCATGTTTTTCTTCATATAATCCAGGTTCTCGGATTATTTGCTCAGCATATAGATTGAATAAGTATGGAGAAAGAATACAACCCTGACGCACTCCCTTCTTGATTGTAAACCAAGTAGTGTCCCCTTGTTCAGTTCGAATGACAGCCTCCTGGTCAAGGTACAAGTTCCTCATGAGTACAATCAAATGTTCAGGAATGCCCATTCTTCTCAATGTTATCCATAATTTGTCATGATCCACACAATCAAATGCCTTCAATAAAACCCAAGTAAACATCTTTCTGGTATTCTTTGCCTTGAGCCAAGATCCATCTGACAACAGCTATGATTCCTTGTTCCACATCCTCTTCTGAATCCCGCTTGCACCTATGGAAGTTCTCTGTCAATACAGTGCTGCAACCATTTTAGAATTATCATCAGTACAATCTTACTTGCGTACAATATTAATGATATTGTTCTATAATTTCCACATTCTGTGAGATAACCTTTCTTTGGAATGGGTACAAATATGGATATCCTCCAGTGCGATGGCCACATAGCTGTCTTCCAAATCTCTTGGCATAACCAAATGAGTGCCTCCAGTGGGGTATCTGTTTATTGACATATCTCAATGGGTATTCCATCAATTTCTGGAGCCTTGTTCTTCACCAATTCCTTCATTGCAGCTTCGACTTCCTCCTTCAGTACCACTGGTTCTAGATCATATGCGACCTCCTGAAATGGATTAATATCTACCAGTTCTTTTTGGTACAGTGACTGTGTATTCCTTCATCTTCTTTTGATGCTTCCTGCATCATTCAATATTTTGCCCATAGAATCTTTCAATATTACAACTGAAGGCTTAAATTTTTTCCTCAATTCTTTCAGCTTGGGAAATGCTGAGTGTGTTCTTCCCTTTTGGTTTTCCAACTTTAGGTCTTTGCATATTTCATTACAGTAATTGGCTTTGTCTGCTCAAGCTGCTCTTGGAAATCTTCTGTTCAACTCTTTGATCTCGTCATTTCTTCCATTTGTTTTAGTTACTCTCCACTCAAGGGCAAGTTTCATAGTCTCTTCTTCATCCATTTTGGTCTTCTCTTGTTTTCTCATCTTTTTAGTGACCTCTTACTTTCTTCATGGATGATGTCCTTGATGTCATCCCATAATTCTTCTGGTTTTTGGTCACTGGTGTTCAATGCATCAAATCTATTCTTTAGATGGTTTCTAAATTCAGGAGGGATATATTCAAGATCATATTTTAGCTCCCATGGACTTGTTTTAACTGTCTTCAACTTCAAGTTGAACATGCATATGAGCAGTTGATGGTCTGTTCCATGATCAGGTCCTGGCCTTGTTTTGGCTAAAGATATCAAGCTTTTCCATCTCCTCTTTTCACAGATGTAGTCGATCTGATTCCTGTGTGTTCCATCTGGTGAGTCCATGTGTACAGCCGCCATTTGTGTTGTTGAAAAAAGGTATTTGCAACGAACAAGTCATTGGTTTTGCAAAATTCTAGCATGAGATTTCCATTATTTCTGTCACCAAGTCCAAATTTTCCAACTACCGATGATTCTTCTTTGTTTCCAACTTTTGCATTTCAGTCACCAGTGATAATTAACACACCCTGATTGCATTTTCAGTCAATTTCAGACTGTAGAAGTTGATAAAAATCTTCAATTTCCTCATTTTTGGCTTTGGTGGTTGGTGCATAAAGTTGAATAATAGTCGTATTAACAGGTCTTCCTTGTAGGCGTGTGGATATTATCCTATCACTGGCAGCATTGTACTTCAGGACAGATCTTGAAACATCCTTTGTGATGATGAACACCATGCCATTCCTCTTCAAACTGTCATTCCCGGCATAGTAGATCACATGGTTGTCTGATTCAAAGTAGCCAAAACCAGTCCATTTCAGCTCACTAATGCCTAGGATATCAATCTTTATGCATTTCATTTCATTTTTGACAACTTCCAATTTTCCTAGATTCATACTTCATACATTCCATGTTCTGATTATTAATGGATGTTTGCAGCTGTTTCTCCTCAATTTGAGTGGTGCCATGTCAGCAAATGGAGGTCTGGAAAGCTTTACCTTATCTATATGAGTAAGGCTGGTTTTGCTCTGATGATGCAGCTCTTTCCCAGTCATATTTTGAGAGCCTTCTAACATAAGTGACTCATCCCCCTCCTCCTCTGTATTAGACAATGTTTCCAGACTATTCATAAAGTTGCGCAGAAATGATCAGACAGTGTTTCTCTGCTATTCATAAGGTTTTTCCTAGTCAATTCTTTTGAGAAGCAGATGGCCTCTTCCTTCTTCTTAGTCTGTCTCAGTCTATAAGCTGGGCTGATACCTGTGCACCTTGCTGGGTTTGAAACAGTGGCACAGCCTCAAGACCCATAGCAATATGTCACCACAGTAAGACAAACCGACAGACAAGTTTGTCTCCTTTACCTGTTGGAAACCTCTCCAAACTCTTCTTATCTGGATCTCTGTGGATGACTCCTCTTTCTGGGTCCCCCTAGCCTTTATACTCTCCTTTCTCCCGCCTTCCTGCCTTGCTGCTTGTAGGGCGTGGCCTGGATTCCCTCTCCTCACCTGGATCCCTGTGGCTGGCTCCTTGCTCTGACTGGGTCCCCCGCCTTCCTGCCTTGCTGCTTGTGGGGTGTGGCCTGGGCTCCCTCTCCTCACCTGGATCCCTGCGGCTGACTCCTCTTCTGGTAGTTCATAGTATATTTAATATTCTTTGCCAACACCATAATTCAAATGCATCAATTCTTTTTTGGTCTTCCTTATTCATTGTCCAGCTTTCACATGCATTTGAAATGACTGAAAATATTAAGGCTTGGGTAAGGTGCACTTTAGTCCTCAAAATTACATCTTTGCTTTTTAACATTTTAAAGAGGTTTTAGCAGCAGATTTGCCCAGTGCGATATGTCATCTGATTTCTTGATTGCTGCTTCCATGGGTGTTAATTGTGGATCTAAGTAAAATCAAATCCTTGACAATTCCAATATTTTCTCCCTTTACCATGATGTTGCTTATTGGTCCACTTATGAGGATTTTTGTTTTCTTTATGTTGAGGTGTTATCCATAATGAAAGCTGTAGTCTTTGATCTTCATCAGTAAGTGTTTCAAGTTCTCCTGACCTTCAGCAAGTAAAGGTCATATGCATATCATATGTTGTTAATGAATCTTCCTCCAAACCTGATGCCGCATTCTTCTTCACATAATTCAGTTTCTCAGATCACTTTCTCAGCATACAGATTGAATAAATATGGTAAAAGGACACCACCGTGACACATATTTTAAACCTGATTTTAAACCACATGGTATCCCCTTGTTCTGTTTCAATGACTGCTTCTTGGTCTACACACAGGTTCTACATGAGCATAGTTAAGTGTTTTGGAATTCCCATTTTTTGCAGTGTTATCCATAATTTGTCATGATCCACATGCAAAGCTGAATGTCTTTGCATAGTCAATAAAACACAGGTAAACATCCTTCTGGTATTCTCTGCTGTCAGCCAAGATCCATCCACATTAGCAGTGATATCCCTTATTCCATGTCCTCTTTTGAATCATCAAATGACAAGTTTTAGATATTTTTCCTACTACCCAGAATATGAAATTGAAAACAAGATGAAGTCAGTTAAAAAAATAATGAAGAATGCCCTTTTTTTGGCACAAAAAAGTAAAAGAAAGACAGGGATAACTAAGAGATTTTAAAGTGGGTGTCCCCGGGGATGGGAACAGGGTGCTTACTACAGGGTGGAACAAAGACTGTGGTTTTCATTAACAGCTTTTCAATACTATTTTATTTTAACTGTTATGCACTAGATTGTTTTTTAATATTAATTTTAAAACACAATGGAGAGCAGGAGAAATGAAAAGGAGGCAAATCGTGGGAGCTGCACACCAATAAGCCTGCTGTCAATCACAGAAGAATCCTAGAGTGGATTACTGAGCAGAAGGCTTGTGAGTACTTAAGGAAGGAAGTGCCATGCCAAACTCATCCCGGCTTCTCTTTTAATAAGGTTACGAGATTGGCATATTAGAGGAATGCTAAACAGATGAGAGCCTTTATTTCAGCAAGATGTTAACACAGCCTCTCATATTCCCTGTGAAGAGGGCAGAGATGTGGAGGGCTCATGGGGCAGAGTGGAAGCACCTGATGTCTCAGAGAGATTCAGGAGCAGCCCAGTAGTGGCCCCAGAACTCTGGCCCAGCCTGGATAGAGGTGTGGGGTCCTTGCTGAAAACAAGGAGGTATCAACATCAGGACTACTCCCTTACAGGCAAGACACTAAATCAACATTAGATCATCTCAACAGGTTTGAACACTAACTTTTAAAGAGAACACATGAATTGGTCAGTGTTACAGAGGCTCTGCATTTTGGTACCAAAATTCAACTTTAAAATGAAATGAACAGACCATATTAGAAAAGCAGAAAGTGTGGGATTAGCTGACCTTGTATCCACTAAGGCTGTGGGAAGTCTATCCAATGTCAGGGGCCCCACATCAGAGGGAAAGGATGCCCAGAAACCACCAAATGGAAACTAGATAGAAAGCTCTGAAGTGTGCAAGTAGAGAAGAGAAGGCCATTGTCCAGCCAAGGTCCAAGGTCATCAAGAAAGACATGACTCACAGGCATTGGATGGAACAATGCTTTAGCCACATGAAGAAGAGACAAAGCAAAGTAACTTCAAGAGTGGATGCCAATCAGCAGGTCACCTTCTGCAGCTGACATAGTACTGATAGTCTGCATACACACCTCTCATGTTACAGATGAAGGACTCTGTTCTCTCCCCACTAGTGCCATATGGTTCACATGCATGAGCAGAACAAAGAGGTACTCATTAGGTCCCTAACAGGGAATCAGCTCCACTGATAAGGAAGAAGAAACTGGGACAGAGACTAAATTTATCCTCTAGACTCCATTTATCAGGGACTCTTCCAGACCAAGGGAACTCTGGTAGCATAGTGCCTAAGGCACTTGACTGCTAATCAGAGGCTGGTGGTTCAAACCCACCAGCCACTCCTTGGAAGGAAGATGGGGCAATTACTTTCGTAGTGATACTGCCTCAGAAACCCAAGGAGGGTTCGCTATGAGTCGGGTCCAACTCAATGGCACATAACAACAAAAATAACATTCCAGACCAAAGGCTTCCAATTAGGTAGTCCAGGTGAGAGTTGCAAGGATACAGACAGACCATCATCCCAACAGCCATACAGACAACAGAGAGCAGAAGCAGTTTCCCAGGACTCGAAAGACTGCAACTAGGAGGGGAATAGGGAAATTTCTCAGTTCTGCAGGAAAAAGAACCAGGGATGCAGAACCATTACAAAAAGATAAATTTGGACCCATTTATCTGACGATTTAGCCTGGTGGTATGGTGAGTTCTCCATCAGTAGCTCAAGGACCACAAGTGCCAAAAATCATAAGTATCATTGAAAGCACCCTACATTTTGTAGAATGCCGATTTAAATGAATATTAAATACCTACAATCCTACAACAAACATAACAGTAAGAGCAGCAATGAAAATAACAACTTACTGTTATTAAGTTCTTACCACAGCCAGGCAAAACTAAATGCATCTTTATTCTATAATTCTGATTCCTGAATTTTATTCCCCATTACAAATATAATTTAAAAAATAAACAGAAAAAAATTAAGATATTTAATATAAATTATGAGTTCTTCAGGATTATAGTCACAGTAATGTGAAATTTAAGAGGAAAATTTCATCAGTTTAAAATAAAACCTAAGTGCCTAATAATAACAACTAACTGATATTAATCCAAGGAGCTCTGGTGGTGCAGTGGTTAAGGCATTCAGCTGCTAACCAAAAGGTTGGCAGTTCACACCCACCAGCTGCTCCACAGGAGAAAGACAAAGCAATCTGTTTCCATAAAGATTTATAGCCTTGGAAACTCTGAGATTTCCTATCCTGTCCTATAGGGTTGTTATGAGTCAGAACTGGTTCGTTTGGGTTTTTTGGTATTAATCCTGACAGACTTCTTTCTTGGAGTTGTCAGTGGTATATGTAACAATTTGCAGCTTCAGTAAGTTCTCACATAAGCAAATATTTCTTTTGTTTGTTTGTGGCTTAGGAGTCTGGGATAAGTGAGGCCAGATTAGGTCAGACCTGGCTCTACACAGTATTAATGAGTGTCTAGGTTTTTTCATTTATTCAATGATATTTACTGAGTGTAAGTGATGCACCAGGCACTGTTCAATGTGCTGGAGAATCAGCCATAAGCAAGACAGACACAGTCTCCATTGTCCAGGAATGAGAAGACACAAGTAATAAACAATACCCAAGCAGTAAGATCAGATAATTCAGAGTGAACCCTGAAAAAAGAAGGCAGTGACTGAAGTTCCCATCAGACTGGGAGTACAGGATCAACCACTCTGTGAAAGGACAGGAAGCTGAGATTTTGGGAGGAAGGTATAGGGTAGACTATATGAAGTCTGGAGGAAGAATCTGGTTTGAGGAGCAGGATAATGGCCAGAGCAAAGCAGGGCAAAGCTGAGTCATGAACCAGCTAGGCCAACTCCCTCAGGTCTCCAAAGGCCAGGAAGGAAAGAAGGGGGAGCATTGAAATTTCTGCAAGGAAACAATGAGGTCTGATCTGTTTGTGTAGAAATCACTCTGGCTGCTGAGTATAGAATGATCTGCAAAGGAGCCAAGTAATGGTTTGAATTGTGTCCCCTAAAAAGATGTACTGCAATCACAGCCACTCTATCTGTGGATATGATCCTGTTTGGAAATAGAGTTTTCTTTGTTAGGTTAATGAGGTCGTAAGCAAGTAGGGTGGGTTCTAAACCTAATCACTTCTGAGTTATATAAAGAGCAAAAAGAATGGACAGACACAAATGGGTGAAGGCAGATGCCACATTAAGATCATTACAAGCCAAGGAACCAATGAATGCCCAGGGCTACTAATAAGAAAGGACCAATAAGGTCAACACTCATTTGAACTTCCAGCTTCCAGAACTGTGAAAAAAATAAACTTCTGTTCTTTAAAGCCACGTATTTGTGGTATTTGTGTTACACCTGCTCTATGAAACTAAGGCAGGCAGGAAAGATAGCAAAGACAGCAGTGAAGAAAATGCTACAGGACTAGGTGAAATATCTCATGAGACATCAGGTGAGATGCCACCTTTTAAAATAATTATTTCTCAATATCTAAGGAATATAAATGAGAAATTATAACTTGATAAATAATCCTTGTATAAACTAGTCCTGAGGTTGGACCTAATTTGCAGAACTGGACTACTAAACGTGCCCCAAGTGAGTGATTAATTAAAGGGAAGCCAGATACCAAACCCAAACTAATATTTGCAGAGTTGATTAAACTACTTAGTAAAGCTTCAGTCTTGTCTGAAGTGCCTCCCTCCTGCCCCATCCCAACAGTCTCCTCCCCAGGCCCCTGTGCTACCTTCAACACACACCGCCCCAAGGAACCCAGCAAGGTTCCTTCCTGGGACTTCAGCTGACATCATGAATTCTCATAGAGAAACTACCATCTCTATTTTACCACGATGGAAGTAGTCTGTTCTTCCTTCCCAAAATCAGTGCCCATGGGTAATCAGAACTAAGTGCTGAAACTAACGATTTTCCATAAGCAAGCAGCAGGGATCCATTATTATTTATGTTCAACACAGCTTTAAAAAACATAGACTGGATTTCCTTAAATCACTAAGAAGACAAGACAAGATCCAAGAATTAGTGCTGAATTAAATAAAAAACATTAAGGAACACTCCACAAAAAATCACAACACTGGCAGGCACAGCAAAGCAGACCTATTCAAATCAGCAGAAGGGCTGTTCAACCACCACAACTGTGATTTTTGTGCTGTTTGTGATGTAGAACCTGGAGGGATTGAGGAAATAACCAGTCAACAGGATTCACAGACACATACTGCATGTCCTAATGCTCCCTGTTTCTCAGTCTAGAGGACGTTCAGGAACAATGTTCACACTTTTCACTAAAGCACTAGTAGTCAACCGACCAATTCCTTTGCAAATTTCACCTCGACCTCACATCTCTCTTTCTCTATATATCCCTCTCTTCCTCTTTCTCTCTGTCTCCTCCCTCTCTGTCTCCATCTATCTCTACCTCTTCCTCCCTCTCTCTCTGTCTCCGTCTGTATGTATTCCTATCTTTCTCTCTCTCTCCCTTTCTTTTTCTCTTATCCTCTCCCTCTCTGTGTGTATTCCTTTCTCTGTCTCTCTCTCTCCTTCTCTCTTTCTCCCTTTCCCTTTCTGATCCTCTCTCTCTGTCTCTGTCTCTCTCTTCCTCTCCCTTACCCCAACACACCCTCCATCCTCCTGTACAGATGGCGCACATTCACTGTGATCTAGGCAGAGTCAACACCAGCCCCACCCTCAGCCATGGCTGACACTGCTAACCGACCATGTTGTCTTTCCTAGGGAAGCCCAAACTATGCTTCAACATCCTTCTCAACAACAGAAACCATGGAAGTCACATCACCTGATAAGCATGAGATGAGAGGAACTGGGTGGCCACGCTGAACAGCACCCTAAGACAGCCTGCTCTACTCAGAATGATAGAATGCCCTTCAAGATACCTCTCAAAGATACACTAACCTGAGGTGGTGAACACCTCCTTCTGTTGACTCTCAGATCAGTTCATTTTCTTAAGGGATAAAGGTCATAGCTTGCTACTAAATCACAATTAAAATGTGCTATTGTTTAAATAGGAATCCCCAAGTGGTGCAAAGAGTTAACATGCTCAGCTACTAACTAGAAGGTTGGAGGTTCAATTCCACCCAGAAACAGTTCAGAAGAAAGGCCTACCAACCTCCTTCCAAAAAATCAGCCATTGAAAAACCTATGAAGCATAGATCTAGTCTGACACACACGGGATTGCCATAAGTCAGAGTCAACTCAATGGGAAGTTGTTTGAGTTTTTTGTTTGTTTGTTTTTATTGTTCACACAGCCATTTGACAAACATCATCTCTTGTTTTACATTAGGAATCATTATTACACGTGATTCTATACCCTTTTTAAATACTGACTATTGTTCTTTGGCTGGCCCAGACTCCACCTGCCCAAATGAATGGTGGCAGAGTTGTGGAATTACTCTACATTTTCCTGTTGACTCGGGATGAGCTTAGTCAAATTCAGAGGCTTTCAAAGGGCGCCTGATGGAGACCATGGCATGCAGGGATGAGCTCAGAGTTTTCTAAGGGGAGAGTACTAAGACGACAGGACTGTGAGCCCTGAGCCCTGCTGCCACCCAGGTCAACTGTGTTTTCATGTACTGAATGTAATGGGCCAAATTGCACCTTCAAAAATCGTATGTTAAATTTGGCAAGAAGTGACTGGGATCTTAAGAGCTTGCAAGCAGCCATCTAGATGCAACGATGGGTCTCTCCTCATCCAGAGCAAAGAAGAATGAAGAAAACCAAAGATTCATGGAAACAATTAGTCCTAGTGACTGGTATACCATACAATCCACAGCCTATATGACTATGAGACCAGAAGAACTAGATGGTGCCTGGCTACGACTGTCAACCACTTGGAGAGAGATCTATGTAGGAGATCCTGGATAGAGAGGAGAACAATATGAAACAAAACTCAAAAGGACCAGGTTTGCTGGTCTCATAGAGTCTGGTGGAACCACTGAGACTATGGTCCCTAGCTGCCCTTCAGGTCTGGAATTGAACCCACACCTGTGGCTTCTAGCCAAACAAAAGACAGGCATATGAGTTGAACATTTACCTGAGGTAGATACACTCCTTAGAAAGAACAATCACAGGAGAAAGAAGGGCTGTTTATGCACAGGGAGACAGCTCAGGGGACAGGAGTGCATGAAGGGATGAATACAGGGAAGAGGTGACTATCAAGAGGAAGTATGGAAGGGGAGCTGTTGCATTGAGGTAAATTGTAGTCAATGTCATGCCACAAAGTGTGTGTGAACTGCTATATGGAAAGTGAATTTGCTCTGTAAACTCTCACCCAAATCACAATAAAATAAATAAATAAATAAATAAAATCATCTGCTTTGAGACTACAATATACTGCACTATGTCCTACAAGATGATGTGAATGTGTTAACACCTGGCAAGAAAACAGCATATTGATTACATTCTAAAATTTTCTGTTGCATTTCTTTATAACATCCTGACACATTGGCAGCACTGTCTTAGGAATGGTCTCTGCACTTAGAAAAATTAATTTTGCAACGTCACATAGGGAAGGAATTGATTTGCCACTTCTTCACCAGTATGACTTTTTTAAGTTAGTAAATGTCAGAAATCACTTGACAGGTTTTCCATCTCTTGGAAATATGTATCTTAAAATGATGCTTAGCTGATTACTATGAAAGATCAGGAGTAGAATCTACAGATAAACTGAAATATCACACTACAGTTCACTGAAAATAGTTGATAAAGCTTCATCATTTATTAAAAAAACAAAACACTGCCATGGAGTCAATTCTGATTCACTGCAACCCCCACTGGGTTTCCAATGCTGTAACTCCTTACAGATGTAGATTGCCATATCTTTCCCCCACAGAGAAGCTAGTGCATTTGAACTGCTGATCTTCTGGTTAGCTGCCAGGTGTTTTACCCTCTACACCACCAGAGCTCCTTTTTATCACTTATTAAACCAAACCAGGCTCACTGCTATGGAGCCGATTCGACTCATAGCAACCCCTCCTTGGATTTCTGAGGTGATATCTCTATGGAAGTAGATTGCCCAATCTTCCTTCCCAGGAGTAACTGGTGGGTTTGGATTGCCAGCCTTCTGGTTAGCAGTGAAATGCCTTAGGCACTATGTCAACAGAGATCCCTTTATCACTTATTAGGTTCATTATTCATCACATGTTGTTTTTAGACATATACGATGGGTTGCCTATTCCCATGCACCCATATTTTGAGATGTGACCTGCTAAAAACAGATCAAACTGAGCAACAAGTTCAAATAAACCAAAAATGTTTCTATTTTGTGGGGACCCAAACACTTAATTTCTTCCTTAAAAAGACAGTGCACATTCAGCAATTATTATAATGACAGCAACAAAACAGATTTCCAATATTGACATTCTTCATTAATTTGTGTTTCCAGTTCATGAGTTAGGCCAAATCCATGTCTCAGTTTAATATGACAGCATACAATCTTGATAAATTGAACTGGTTTCATGTTTACCAATCATATTATAGTTGCACCAATTGCTAAATCCATCCATAGAAAATCAAAAATTAAATGGTAGGAATGAATAGTTTGCAAAGAAGACAATATACAGGGCCAACTGATGGAGTATACAGTAGCTATTTTCTCTTAAACTTTCCACCATTAGCTTTGCACCCTAGAAATATATTCTGGCTGCAGAACCTTGTTTGTTTACCATCCAGAATTTTCTACATGAATTTTCAAATGATCCATTGCATAAAAATTTGTCCCCATTAAACTTGAGCTTTCAACCAAAAAAAAAAAAAAAAATCATATGTTAAAGTCCTAACCCTACACCTGTGAATGTGACTGTACTTAGGGAGACAGAATTTTTTTTTGTTGCAGATGTTACCAGTTAAATCATACTAGAGTAGGGCAGGTCCTGATCTTAATCCCTTTTAAAGTGTTTTATAAATGGGATAGAAAAGACATGGAGTCAGGCTCTCACACCGGGGAAGATACCATGTGAAGATACACCTACAAGCAACAAAGGAACACCAGGGATTACCAGCAGCCACTAGCAGCTGGAGGACACAAGGAAGAACCTTCCCTAGAGCAGGCAGAGAAAGCATGGTCCTGCCAATGCATTCCAACTGCCAGGCCCCAGAACTATGAGAATATGAAGTTATGTTCTTTAAAGCCACCCACTTTGCAGTATTTTGCTGTGCCAGCTTAGGAGACTAAGACACTGAATTTCTTCTTAAGATTTCATTTGAAAAAAAGGTTCCACTGTCAACAGAAGAAATAAAAATCATAACTGTTGGCATAATGCATTTACCAAGAGTATACTGATGAGAAAAGCTCCAAGAGACATTCCTTCTGACAGCTCACGAGCTTCTGGGGCTGCAAGGAGGAGCAGCCAAAAGAACTAGAGTGTGCTGCTCTGGCCCCAGGAGCTGAGCTGTGCACAGGCCAGAGGTTTGTGCCTGGGAGTGTACCAACCACGACCCTACCCCACCCCAGTCCCTGGTCAGCACTGTGGAAGCTTGTTTTCCTACCAAAGGATGAGCTTCTTAAAGGAAGGGAAGTCTCTCCACCACCAAAATAAGAGGGTGAATAAGCACAGGACAGTAAGGCAGTGGTGGTCCAGTGGTAGAATTTTCACCTTCCATGCAGAAGACCTGGTTCCATTCCCAGCCAAAGCACCTCATGCTTATCTACCACCTGAGTATCAGTGAAGGCTTGAGTGTTGCCATCATGCTAAACAAGTTTCAGTAGTTTCCAGACTAAAACAGACAAGGAAGAAAGGCCTGGCAATCTACTTCTGAATACCAGCCATTGAAAATCCTGTGGATTACAAAGGTCCAATCCCCAGTTGTCATGGGGATGGCACAAGAATGGGCAGTGTTTCATTCCATTATGCATGGAGTCAGGGCCATGAGCCAGGGCCAACTTGAAGGCCGCTAATAACAACATGCACAACAAGCACAAGAGAAAAGAGAGGGACATAACAAGAAGAGGAAGGGCAGAGAGGAAGAACAGGGGCAGAAAAAAAAAGTGCAGAGAGCATGGGAGGAGGGAGAGTTTGAGAGTGAGCCAGGAGAAAGAAGAGAGACACAGAAAAGCCAGAGATGGAGGGAAAAGACTGGGACTGGGAGCTTCTGAGACATGGAAAGAGAGCCAGCAGTGCCTAGTGATAAAGGAAGCTCCAGGCCTCTGACCACATGCTGTGTCTGTGCACCAATCTGTGCACCAACCCTAAAGTGCAGGGCAACAAGTTGATCAGGGCCACCAGGTCCACCCCAAGATGCAACAGAGCCAGACAGAAGACCTCAGCTATGGGACTACAAAGCATGGGGTGAAAAGGCCCTCAAGTTGTTTCCGATCCCTTTTTCTAGCTGACACCTTTTTTGAAAAGGAAAATACCTAACATGCCGGCATGCTTATTTGCACACAAGGAGATTGCAATGTGCTACTGTGGGCAGCAAGGAGTTCTGGTGGCACACTGGATAGGGCACTTGACTGCTAACCGGTAGATCAGTGGTTCAAACTTACCAGCCACTCCAAGTAAGGAAGACAGGGCAATCTACTTCTGTAAAGATTTACAGCCTTGGAAAACCAATGGGGGTTGGTATGAGTTGGAAATGACTGGATGGCAGTGAGTTTGGTTTTGGTTTTAGACTGTGGGCAGCACCATGGGAATTATGATGCCCAGGTCAGGATGATGACACTCAGGGTCAGGAGCCACTCTGGTGGTCACGTATGGGATGGATGCAGCATACAGAGTGGAACAGAGCAGCAGCACTGGCACAGCCCTGAAGAGCTATGGCCAGGCAGGAGCCACCCAGGGGCAGGAAAAGTGAAGAACTTTTAGTAACAAGCACATCTTCATGAAAACTTGTTGTTGTTATTGTTGTTGGGTGCCATCGTTTCCGACTCCTAGCGACCCTATGCACAGCAGAATGAAACACCACCTGATCCCGCACCAGCTCCAAGATCCTTGCTATACTTGAGTCCATCGTCGTGGCCACCTTGTCAATCCATCACATTGAAGGCCTTCCCCTCTTTCATCAACCCTCTACCTTACCAAGCATGACATTTTTCTCCAGGGAATGGTCCTTTCTGACAACATGACCAAAGTAGGTAAGATGAAGTCTGGCCATAGAATCTTTCAATATTGCAACTCGAGGCTTAAATTTTTTCCTCAGTTCTTTCAGCTTGAGAAATGCCGAGCATGTTCTTCCCTTTTGGTTTTCTAACTCCAAGTCTTTGCACATTTCATTACAGTAATTGGCTTTGTCTTCTCGAGCTGCTCTTTGAAATCTTCTGTTCAGCTCTTTTATCTTGTCATTTCTTCTGTTTGCTTTAGCTACTCTCCACTCAAGGGCAAGTTTCAGAGTCTCTTCTGTCATCCATTTTGGTCTTCTTTTCTCATCTTTAGTGACTTCTTGCTTTCTTCATGGATGATGTTCTTGATGTCATCCCACAGTTCTTCTGATTTTTGGTCATTGTTGTTCAATGCATGAAATCTATTCTTTAGATGGTCTATAAATTCAGGAGGGATATATTCACAATCATATTTGGCTCTCATGGACTTGTTTTAATTGTCTTCAAATTCAAGTTGAACTTGCATTGAGCAGTTAAAGGTCTGTTGCACAATCAGCTCCTGGCCTTGTTCTGGCTGAAGATATTGAGTTTCTCCATCACCTCTTGCCACAGATGTAGTCAAAATGATTCCTGTGTTACATCTGGCAAAGTCCACAAGTACAGCCACCGTTTGTGCTGTTGAATAAAGATATTTGCAATGAAAAAGTTGTTGGTCTTACGAAATTCTATGATGTGATTTCCAGAATTATTTCTATCACCAAGACCAAATTTCCAACTACCAGTGATTCTTCTTTGTTTCCAACTTTGGCATTCCAATCATCAATGATAATTAGCACATCCTGATTGCATGTTTGGTCGATTTCAGATTGCAGAAGTTGGTAAAAATCTTCAAATTCCTCATCTTTGGCTTTGGTGGTTGGTGCATAAATCTGAATAATAGTAGTATTAACGGGTCAGCCTTGTAGGCATATGGATATTATCCTATCACTGACAGCATTGAACCTCAGGACAGATCTTGAAACATCCTTTGTGATGATGAATGCCATGCCATTCCTCTTTAAGCTGTCATTCCCAGAATAGTAGTTCATATGATTGTCTGATTCAAAATGGCCCAAACCAGTCCATTTCAGCTTACTAATGCCTACGATATCAATCTTTATGTGTCCCATTTCATTTTTGATGCTTCCAATTTTCCTAGATTCATACTTCGTACATTCCATGTTCCGATTATTAATGGATATTTGCAGCTGTTTCTCCTCAATTTGAGTGGTGCCACGTCAGCATATGGAGGTCTGGAAAGTGTTACCTTATCCATATGAGTAAGGCTGGGTTTACTCTGATAATGCAGCTCTTTCCCAGTCCTATTTTGTGAGCCTTCTAACCTAAGTGACTCATCCTCTTCCTCTGTATTGGACAATGTTTCTGGACTATTCATAAAGTTGTGCAGTAATGTATCAGAGAGTGTTTCTCTGCTATTCATAAGGTTTTCCCTGGCCAATTCTTTGAGAAGTGGATGGCCTCTTCCTTCTTCCTAGTCTATCTCAGTCCACAAGCCATGCTGACACCTGTGCACTATGTTCACCCCACTGAGTTTGAAACACCCGTGGCACAGCCTAAAGATTCACAGCAACACGTCACCACAGTAGGACAAACCGACAGAAAAGTTGGTCTCCCTTAGCTGTTCAAAACCTCTCCAACCTCCCCTTACCTGGATCCCTACTGCTGCCTCCTCCCTCTGTCCCAATCCCCCTATCTTTTTTCTGTCCTTTCCCCCACTTTCCTGCCTTGCCACTTTGGGGCGTGGCCCAGGTTACCTCCCCTCACCTGGATCCCTGCAGCTGACTCCCTGCTCTGTCCTGGTCCCCCTGGCCTTTTACTCTCCTTTCTCCTGCTTTCCAGCCTTGCCGCTTTGGGTTGTGCCCTGGATTCCCTCCCCTCACCTAGATCCCTGCAGCTGACTTGCTCTTTGCCTGTCCCCCTCACCTTTTTCTGTCCTTTCCCTACTTTCCCACCTTGCCCCTTGTAGGGCATGGCCTGGGTTCCCTCCCTTCACCTGGATCCCTGTGGCTGACTCCTCAGTCTGTGCCAGTCCCCCTGGCCTTTTTCTGTTTTCCCCACTTTCTCACCAACTTACTTAACCCCATTCTATCTCTCTTAAAGACTTCAAACAGCAACAGTCACAAGTACTCTTGATATTTCGATTTTACAGAACAAAGCTCTTGTCTCCTTCTCTGAGGACGGCTTAACTGCTGAAGCTATGCCTAACCACCTAGGTCAGCTAGTGATGATTCAGGCAGACCTGAGAGGAGGAAACATCCTCTGTAAGGGCAACCCCTCCTTGGGTTTCCGAGGCAGTATCACTACAGTAGATTGCCCAACCATCCTTCCAAGGAATAGCTGGTGGATTTGAACTGCCAGCCTTCTGGTTAGGAGTCAAATGCCTGAGGCACTAGGCTACCGGAGCTAACTAGACATATGTTGTTGTTGCTATTAGGTGTCATGCAGTCAGCTCCAACTCATAGCAATCCCATGTACAACATGACTCCCTGCTCTGTCCTGGTCCCCCTGGCCTTTTACTCTCCTTTCTCCTGCTTTCAAAAATACTGCCCAGTCCTGCACTATCGTCATAATCATTGCTATGCTTAAACCCAGTGTTCTAGCCACTGTGTCAATCCATCTCATTTAGGTTCTTCCCCTCTTTCACTGACCCTCTACTTTACCAAGTATCATATCCTACTCCCGGGAATGGTCCCTTCTGACAACATGAACAAATCAAGTGAGACAAAGTCTAGCCATTCTCGCTTCTAAGGAGCATTCCAGCTGCACTTCTTCCAGGACATATTTGTTCATTCTTCTAGCAGTCCATAATATTTTCAGTATTCTTCACCAATACCACAATTCAAAGGCATCAACTCTTCTTCGGTCGTCATAATTCATTGTCCAGCTTTCACATGCATATGAGGCAAGTGAAAATACCATGGCTTGGGTTAGGCACACTGTTATGGTTACCGAGGGTCTCTCGGCTCTGCTCCTTCCATCTCTCATGCTGGTCTCTTGCTCTGCTCCTGCCATCTGTAATGTCGTATGCCGGGGTCTCTCTGCCAGGGTCTCGGGTAAAGGATGCACTCCACTCCTTTTTTCACATTTTAGGTATCTGTCAGAGCAGCACCCCACTCTCTCGGTACCATATTCTGTTCTGGTTACCTAGGGCCGCTCTGACAAGAATATAGCATAAATGAGATGGCCTTAACAAACAGGAGTTTATTCTTACAATTTGGAGGCTTTAAGTCCCAGTTCTGGTAGCATAGTGCCTAAGGCACTTGACTGCTAACCAGAAGGCTGGAGGTTCAAATCCACCAGCCACTCCTCAGAAGGAAGGTTGGGCAATCCTACTCCCATAGTGATACTGCCTTGGATATCCTAGGATGGGTCGTATGAGTCGGGGCCGACTCGACGGCAAATAACAAGTCCCAGTTCAAAGTGCCAGGCTCTAGGGGCTGGGTGAAAGCCCCTCAACCTTGGGGTCCAGCTCTGCTTTCTGATCCTCACCCACTGGAGCTAGAGACATTTCTTCACTCAGACAGCTGCTGGCTGCTGAGACTGAGAAGCCCCAAGGTTGACAGATAAAAAGGCCCAGTCCGATGTTACCAAACCACATGGCAGGCCATTAACTTATGTCCATTATAAGTCCCAAGGTCGGCAGAGAATAGCAGCCTGCTGAGCAATGACACGGCTACATGCAGGGTCCAAGCATGCCATAGGCTAGAGACCATTCCCAAAGCTCCTGCTTTTATATACGGGAAGCAGGCCACATACCCAAAGGCAGCTACTCAGCTGCTCCCAGTAGATTCCACCATGGAGCTGATTACCAGTCTCATCATGGGGAATACTACCACCAGCTGCCCAGCCACTCAACCAGGCTCAGCCAAGATGATACACAAACATAACTACCACATACGCACACCTTAGGACCTCTAGTAGCATAGCGCCTAAGGCACTTGACTGCTAACCAGAAGTCTGGCCATTCAAACCCACCAGCCACTCCTCGGAAGGAAGGTTGGGTGATCTACTTCCGTAGTGATTGATACTGCCCCGGAAACCGAAGGAGGGGTCGCTATGAGTCAGGTCTGACTCCATAGCATATAACAATAATCAGTCTTCAAAGAGACATCTTTGCTTCTTAACACTTTAAAGAGGTCTTTTGCAGCAGATTTGTCCAATGCAATACGATGTCTGATTTCCTGACTGCTGCTTCCATGGTGTTGATTGTGGATCCAAGTACAATGAAATCCCTGATAACCTCAATCTTCTCTCCATTTGTCATGATGTTGCTTACTGGTCCAGTTGTGAGGACTTTCATTTTCTTTTTATTGAGGTCTAATCTATACTTAAGGGTGTAGTCTTTGATCTTCATCAGTAAGTGCCTCAAGTGATCTTCACTTTCACCAAGGAAGCTGTGTCATTTGCATATCACCCAGTGTTAAGGAGTCTTCCTCCAATCCTGATGCTGTGTTCTTCTTCATATAAACTCAGCTTCTCAGATTATTTGCTCAGCATACAGATTGAATAAGTAAGATGAAAGGATACTGTGGTGATGAAGTTTTTGTGTCATCTTGCTTGGGCCTGGTTGAGTGGCTGGGCAACTGGTGGTAATTATTCCCCATGATGAGATTGGCAATCAACCCTAAGGTGGGATCTACCACAAGCAGCTGAGTAGCTGCTTTGGAATGCGGTCTGCTTCCTATATATAAGGAGAAGCCTTGGGGATAGTCTTGAGCTTATAGCAGGCTTGGATCCTGCATGTAGCCGTGTCATTGTTCAGCAGCCTGCCATGCTCTGCTGACCTTGAGACTTACAATGGACTTAAATTAATGGCTTGTCATGTGGTTTGTAACATCGGGACTGTGCCATTTTATTTGTTGACCTTGGGCTTGTTATCTTCAGCAGCCAGTAGCTACCTGCGTGAAGAGATGCCTCTAGCTTCAGTGGGCTGGGAGCAAGATGCATAACTGAAGCCCAAGGTCGAGGGGCTTTCACACAACCCCTAGAGCCTGGCACTATGAACTTGTACTTAAAGCCTCCAAATTTTAAGAATAAACTCCTGTTTGTTAAGGCCATCCCATGTGTGGTATATTCTTGTCGGAGCAGCACTAGGTAACCAGAATAGATACAGTCCTGATGCATACCCTTTTTGATTTTAAACCATGCAGTATACTCTTGTTCTGTTAAAACAACAGCCTCTTCTCTATAGACAGGTTTCTCATGAGCACAGGTGTACTGAACACTCATTCTTTGCAATGTTATCCAAAATTTAGCATGATCCACACAGTCGAATGCCTTTGCAGAGTCAATAAAACACAGGTAAGCATCTTTCTGGTATTTTTTGCTTTCAGACAAGATTCATTTGACATCAGTAATGATATCCCTTGTTCCACATCCTCTTCTGAATCCAGCTTGAATTGTTAACAGTACATAGGTTAAAGAAAATAAGTCTGGGGCAGAAGGCCACCTCCAGACCTTGGTTTTATGTCTTCTGAACTAAAAAATAGTCTTTAGGGTAAATATAGTAAGTTTTTTTTTTTTCCCCAAAAGGATAAACTGTCAGATTTCTAATCCTAATTTACTTAATAACAAGACAGAGGTGAAAGTATAAATGGCCTGTGGCAGTAGCGAGGGTCTCACCAAGCCAGGCCATCTATGGTTCATTCCAGGAGGTGGAAGCTTCACCTGAGGCTCCCAACAGATGCCTCAGCACCATTAGCCAAGCACCAGAGTCTTCCCCTCACTGGCTGAGTGCTGTGCTTTAGCATTCATTCATAACAATCAGAAAAACTCAAAGCTACAGAGTACCAGAGGCTTGGGGGGGGGGGTTATCCATGAACTCCTAATAATGGTGTGTATGTCTCTACCAGACTCCATAGCTCTCATCAGCTTGACCTTGAAAAGGGGAAGTGCTACTGACCTAGCCAACCCCATCACCTAAGAGACCAAGAAACAGAGGTCCAAAGGGTTAAATGAGTTGTCCAGGGCCATGTAGCAGGACTTACTATAGGCTCCCAACTCAGGGGCCAGTCTCTAAGATGACAGTACTGATTCAAATCAAGGATTTCTAAAAACAACCTTCAAGCACCACCTAAATAAATAAAAACGCTAAAGGACACTTAAGCTCACCACTACCCCATTTACCCTGATTACAGCCATGCAGCCATGCTACATCAGAAGTCAGAGCAAAGACCCATGTAATACAAACACTAGCACATGTCCCATTACCTCAGCGAAACTTAGGAGGCAAGTCTAAATCACCAAGCTGGGGGATAAGGAGGAAGGCTAGGGTTTACTTGCCTTGATGTCAGAGCCATGGGGCACCGACATCCTCAACTAGCAAGGCAAGGACCCACATGGAGGGTGACCATTGCCATTCCAATGCCACCTAAAGCCCAGATAGGACTGCATGCAAGTGGAGCCCAGCACACCAGTGCTAACACTAACATCAGCCGTGGTCCTTATCCTAAAGGAGCTCCAACTCCAAGCCCCTCAAGGGTCCATAGATAGTTGTGAGCTTCACAGTCTATGGACTTAGAGGTATGCCCAACTGTCTGCCTGCCCCTGCCCAGAGACATATGGGTCAGATTCCATGAAAAGCATGCCAGTACTGCCTGAACTCAGAGATCTACCACCTCTAATGGTCACCACTCTCAAAAGATAGTCAGTGTCAAGCGATACTACCTTGCATTTGTGGCATGCTTTATAGACAGGCCAGCCTCATTCTGTCTCTTTGTAACCCATTCATCTCATCATTCCCAGAAACCTGGCTTATGCCTTTCAATCTTTCTCCTGAAGGCAGGCCACAAAATCCCACTCCCTCTGCTACCTCGCACCCAGTCATCACTTTCTGCTGGCTCTTCCTTCAAACTTCCATTAGAGACCAGTACATTTAGCCACAGCACCAAATGACTGGTTACAGGAGCAGTGAATTACCTGTGTTCTGACTGCTCAGTACCCTTTCACCCCAACCCGACAGGTGAGAGCATGGGCAAAAACACAAGATGACTAGAAAACCAACTGGTAAGCACAGGATTGAGCCAGAGCCAGCAGGTGATGCTCAGACCAGTGATGCTCCTGTCACTAGCCTGGGGACACCTGGAGCCTCATCTCCTAGAAAGGTTGGGGCATCTCCTAGGCAAGACAGAGGTGATTTTTCACAAAGAATTATTGTTATTTCTTTTATCATTAGCTGTCATCAAGTTGGGCCCAACTCATGGTGACCCCATGCACAGTGGAACAAACTGCTGTTCAGTCTTACACCATCTCCATCATCAGTCATAGACAGCAATGAGCCATAGGGTTTTCATTGACTGATTTTCAGAAGCAGATCACCACCCCTTCCTTCCTAGTCTTAGTCTAGAAGCTCTGCTGAAACTTGTTCAGCATCAAAGCAACGTGCAAACCTCCTCTGACAGACAGGTGGTGCTGCACATGAGGTGCACAGGCTGGGAATGCAACTGCTCTCCTATATCAAAACCAAAAAACCAAACTCACTGCTGTGAAGTCAGACCTGACTCACAGAAACCCCTCCTTGGGTTTCCAAGGTGGTATCACTACAGAAGTAGATTGCCCCACCTTCCTTCCAAGGAATGGCTGGTGGGTTTGAACCACCAGCCTTCTAGTTAGCAATCAAATGCCTTAAGCACTATGCTACCAGAGCTCTCCCATATAGAAGGTGAGAATTCTACCACTGAACCACCAATGTCCCCTTTGTAAAGGTTATGCTGTTGACAAAGATAAACACTTTTCTCAAACAAGTTAAACCACAAATGATTACATCTCAGCTTTGGGGACATAACCAATCTTTCCAGCCATCTGTCCCTGAAGATATACATGTCCTATGTGTGCGATCTCAGGTGTCCTTAAACCTCTTCAACCGCATAGTTAAAGGGCATTTCATAGGGGGATCCTTTTGGTAGAAGCCTGGTCTTATTTTGAATATTGACTTTCCTAATTTCACTCTTGGAAGGAAACCACACTTCCTGTTGAAGAGGCACCTCCTTAGGTGCAAACAAATGAATACAATTACCTTGCAGAAACCTGAACTCCCCAAGTTATAAGATCCACAGCAGGGACGGCCCTCCAAAAGAGTGTGTGTTCATGCCAAAACACCTGACATATTCAAGTCAGGGAAGGGTTGTGGCACCCCATATGGTTTCAGGGCCTTGTGACTTGGACATACTGTCCACCCTGTCTCCCAGTCCTCATCTCACAGCAACAGCAGTTGTAGAGGACCACGCTGGGGGTTAAAAACAGGAATACAGTAAAAGAGCTCAGGTCATTGTCAGGCTTGTAGTAAGTGCCTGATCAAGGTGGTGGTAGCCTGACCATGGAGTGGAACCGGACCTCCTCCCAGCATAGCTTCCTCCTTCTCTCTGCCCACCTCTACCCCACCCCACCCATCCCCACCCAGCCCATTCCCACCCATCCTGGGCTCAGTTCTGTGATGATAGTTCCAGAAAAGAGGTCCTGAGTTCCAGCCCCTCTGACAGCCTCAGACACAGAACAGCATTTGTAAAGATTGTCAACTGATATTTCAATTTTCTCTGTACTCATAGCTCTGTGGTACACACTTAACTCTACAGTGGTCTGAAGCCAATTCCCACTACAGCAGAAGGGAAACCAAGACCCTGACTGGCAAGTGTGACAGAGAGAAGAAGAGCACAAGACGGAGGGTGAAGAAGCAGAGGCTGAGCAGAGAAAGGAAGAACTAAGGTGCTATGTATCACAAGACACCCAGAAAGAAAGACAGTGAAGAAAGGAGCCATCATGGCCAGGTCCACACCTTCCCCAGGGCAAGAGGCCAGAAAGGAACCAGAGTCCTGAGAAACTGGTTTGATTTTCTAATCCTAGCTTCTGGGTACCTTCCCAACATCTTCTACAAGCTTGTCTTCCTTCATTGCAGGAAAGAGGATTCAGTGAAGGACATATTAAAACATGGTCACATGTCTGCTATTCACTTCACAGTGATGTACTTGCCCAAGATGTGGCATCTGTATCTCGTTCACATTAATGTCTCTCAATGCATTAATAATTCATTAAGAAATATTCACAAGGTAATCATATGGGGGGAAAATGTGACATATCTGCAAATGAAAACAAATGCAAACTTACAAAATGTCAGGAGAGGAAATATCCTGAAATCTAGAGAAATAATGCATGGTTTTCAATTTCAGACAGCGAATTATACTATTCAAAATGAAATTTAGCTCTATAATTTCTATAACTAAAATCTGCAATTGTTTTTACCCTAAAAATGACATTTTAAAATGAAACCAGTTATTTGCAAAATAGGTATAACATTGTGAGAAAGCATTTTGTGTGTTTTATTATATGCTTAGAGTTTCCCAGAACCACTATAAAGTTAATCTTCAACCCCCTCACCAAGAGGAAAAAAACAAAAAACCTACGTTTGTGTTTACTAGGACTCATGGAATAACAGTTAGCTGAGAGGTCCTTATTTTTTAAGGCTTTCTGGGAGAAAGCCTTAAAAAAATTTCTCAAGGAGAAAATTACACTAGAATACTCATCCATCAAACAGTTACTGAATGTTCACTGCCCCCAGGCACCAAGGAAGGCAGCAGAGGTGCACAAAGATGAAGGACATGTCCTTCCTTGTGGGCCAGCCACTAAGGTCCCACAGCCATCAAGGTGCCAGCCCTGTACATGTGTCCCTACTCCCTGCTCTCTGCCCTGGTCCTCTCCCTCCCACCCCGGTGGCTTCTGGACTAAGGTTGTTTTCATAAGAAATTACAAAGCAGCTTGCCCCTTGCATGGGAGGCCTTCCTCAGGCCAGTCTTTTTGCAAGTCCACCTTGATTACAGCCATTCACAGCCTCCTCACAGAGCAGGCAGCAGGCAAGTAAAGTAAGAGGCAAGCACCTCCATTTCGCCAGCAGGTGAACACCTGACCCATCAAGTACGGGCTCAGGATCCAGCCTTCTGGTTAGCAGTCAAGTGCCTTAGGCACCACGCCACCAGAGCTCTTGTAAGTAAGTAAGTAAGTAAGTAAAGTAAGTAAGTAAGTAAGTAAGTAAGTAAAGTAAGTAAGTAAATCAATCAATCAATCAATCAATCAATCACAACATTTGCCAGTCCAGGACTTTTCACATATGTAATGTAGGGCCATTTATCACATTAATCATGTTGTTCAAATTATATACTCCTTTATAAAATTTCATAAACTGTGCTTTGTGCTTTTTGTGGCTTCACTGTGTGGCCTCCCTCCCTCACCCTAGGGCTCTCCCTCAAGAGTCACTGGTTGTCACAAGGACTGGGGAGCGATAGCATATGGGGCCTGGACACAGGTAAGGGAAACAAATGTCCTGTGATGTGTGGCTTGTGGCACACAGAGCCCAAAGGCTAACAGCAGTTTCCATGAGGACATCGACCTACCTCCTTTGAGGGAGACAAGTGTTATCACCTATACTGCTATTATATGCTTATTTTTGTATTTATGACTGGCCATTATTGGGATAATTTGTTGAGTCAAATAGGTACATTTTTTAAGGCTTTGGAACCATACCACCAGATGACCCTCAAAGGCATGCCAACATCCATAGACCCTCATTCAGAATAAATACCATCTGTGACAAGCCAGGAACTGTGCTAGGTGCTGGGGATGTATTAACAAACATGTCAGACATTGCCCCTGCTTTTCTAGAATACATTCTGGCAGGGGAGATATATGAGAGCTCCTATTTCTCCACATCTTCACCACCAGTGTTTGCCAATCTTTTTCATCTCTTTTGACTGGGTAGATAAAATATATTGATAATAATAACAGTAACAATAGCAGCGACTAATTATAGAGTGCTCACCATGGTCCAGGCACAGTATCAAGAGTTTTTCATGAGTTCTCTCATTTAATCCTCAAAATAATCCAAAGAGTAATTTGTTCCTATTTTACAGATAAGAGAACTGGTTTGGAAAATTAAAGAAACATGGCCCAAATCACATGCTGAAATGCTGAAGACTATCAGTAATATCACGGGAGCATAACTCTATCTATATCCAAAGTTTAGGCTGCCAGGAAAACAGAGTCATCTTGTTATAAATTTCACTGATTAAATTACTAGTTAAAAATCTGTTTCTTAGTTTACTGGCCATTTGTACTTCTTCATTTTCAAACTGCTTGTTTATTATCTTTTTACTGATATTCTACTGGAATATTCAACCCTTTCTTGTCCATTTATTAAATTCTATACTTAAGGACTTAATACATTATCTGTCACCCCTAAACATTTTTCTGAGTTTTCTATTTAATAAAATTTAATTTTACTGAAGTACTTGTAGTACATTTTAACAGCTGGCTGGAATTAACTCCCCTCATTCTGCCTCTTATTAAAAAATTACCTTGATGGTCTCATCTATCCTGACACCAGAACAATTGACCAGGAATAAAATAGTTGGTCCCAGATAGAATGTGAGTAAATTGTAGAATAAAACTCAAATTCATTAAAAAAAAAAGACCAGACTTATTGGACTGGTAGAGACTAGAGGAATTCCTGAGACCACTGTCCTGAGAGGTTTTTTAAACTTTGAGCTGACACCACTCCTGGGGGCTACTTTTCAGCTACACAGATTGGTTCATAAAATAAACAATATAACAATGAGTACTGTGTTGCTTTAACATAAATAAGTAAATAAAATTATATATATATATTAGATATTATATAATATTACCTACCTCTGGTAGTGTAGTGACTAAAGTACTTGACTGTTAACCAGAAGGCAGGTGGTTCAAACCCACCAGCCACTCCTTGGAAGCAAGGTCGGGCAATCTACTTCCATAGTGGTACCACCTCGGAAACCCAAGGAGGGGTTACTATGAGTCAGCTCCAACTCAACAGCACATAACAACAACAACACATACATATTTGAGACTGAACACTCAACATTTACTCTAAAGCCACATGAGAAGGTCACGGGAAGCGGGAAGCTAGATTAACGAAAATGTAACAACCAGGACTGAAATAATGAGAATGCTGACACAATGTAGAAAATGTAACCAACGTCACTTAACAATATATGTAGAAATTGTTAATGGAAACCTAATTTACTGTGTAAACCCTCACCAAAAACATACTAAAATATTTAAAGAGAAAAAAAAAATGCCTTGAAAGTAATTTTCCTATCTCTTCCTTGAGTACCAGTCCATTCTGGTTTCTTTTTTTTCTCAAGAAAATTTGATGGTACGTTTTCACAAATATACTTCAGTAAGATTTTCAAATGTGTTAGAACTGCACATCTGTTTGATTTGAATGCCCATCTCTGCATTATATCCCCCTTTTATTCCATATATTACATCTGCATTTCCTGTTTTTTGAGAGGAGAGATTATTCATATTACATGATTCATTATGATGTTGGTCTTTTCAAAGAAAAAGCTCTCAGGTTCATCTCCTAATTCCACTATTTTTCTGGTCCGTAATTCTTTTATCTCCGCTTTTATCTTTATTTCTTCCTCCTATCTTCCTCAGATGTGTACTATGCTTTTTGTCTATTTTATTAAAGTAAGGTATTTAGTTAATTTTAATTTTTTTTTTGTTTTGAATAATGAAAAAATTGAAGTAATACATTTTCTTTTGAGGACAAAGTTAGTGATTGGTTTTTCCATATGCCTAAAAAATGTTGATGGGATCTGGATTGGGATTGCATTGAATGTATAGATTGCTTTGGGTAGAACTGACATTTTCACAATGTTCAATCCTCCTATCCACGAGCATGGGATGTTCTTTCATTTATGTAGATGTCTTACGGCTTCATGAAGTAGTTTTTTATAGTTTTCTTTGTAGAGGTCTCTTGTGTCCCTGGTAAGATTTATTCCCAAGTATTTTATTTTTTTAGTAGATATTGAAAACGGTGTTGATTTGCTTATTTCTTTTTCAGCAATCTCTTTGCTGGTGTAGAGAAAATAATTGATTTGTAGATGTTTATCTCATATCCTGCCACGATGCTAAATCTCTCAATTAGTTCCAGTAGGTTTTTGACTGAGTCTCTTGGGTTTTCTAGCTATAGGATCATATCACCAGCAAATAGGGATAGTTTGACTTCTTCCTTACCAATTTGGATGTCTTTGATTTCCCTTTCTTGCCTTATGGCCCTGGCTAGGACTTCCAGTACATTGTTGAATAGAAGTGGTGATAGTGGGCATCTTTGTCTGTTTCCTGTTCTCAAGAGGAATGGTTTCAGTCTCTCTCCATTGATAATAATGTTGGCTGTTGGTTTTGCATAAATGCCCTTTAATATGTTGAGGAATATCCCTTCTACTCCTATTTTGCTGAGCGTTTTGATCAGAAATGGGTGTTGGATTTTATCAAATGCCTTTTCTGCACCAGTTGATCATGTTGTTCTTCTCCTTTGTTTTATTTATGTAGTGGATGACATTGATTGTTTTTCTAATGTTGAACCATTCCTGCATACCTGATATGAACCCCACTTGGTTATAATGAATGATTTTCTTGATATGTTCTTGCAGTCTATTGGCTTGGGTTTTGTTGAAGATTTTTGCATCTATATTCATGAGGGATATTGGTCTGCAGTTT
Source organism: Orycteropus afer afer (assembly GCF_000298275.1). Classification (NCBI taxonomy): domain Eukaryota; kingdom Metazoa; phylum Chordata; class Mammalia; order Tubulidentata; family Orycteropodidae; genus Orycteropus; species Orycteropus afer. Next base: position 1,233,060 of record NW_006922196.1, read on the forward strand.
TCCTTTTGAGTGATGTCTTTGCCTGGTTTTGGTATCAAGGTTATGCTTGCTTCATAAAATGAGTTAGGGAGGATTCCATCATTTTCTATGTTTTGGAATAGTTGGAGTAGGATTGGTATCAGTTCTTCACTGAATGTGTTGTAGAATTCTCCAGTGAAACCATCTTGGCCAGGACTTTTTTTAGTTGGCAATTTTTTGATGACCTGTTCAATTTCTTCTTTTCTGATGGGCCTGTTCAACTTTTCTACATCAATCTGTGTTAGTTTAGGTAAGTGGTGTGTTTCTAAAAAACTGTCCATATTCTCCAGATTTTCAAATTCGTTGGTGTACAGTTCTTCATAATATCTTGATATTATTCTTTTCATTTCAGTTGGTTCTGTTGTGATGTCACCCATTTCGTTTCTTATTCGTGTTTTTTGTATTCTCTCCCTCTTTTCCTTTGTTAAATTTGCCAGTGGTTTGACAATTTCATTGATGTTTTCAAAAAATCAATTTCTGTTCTTGTTGATTTTTTCTATAGCCCTTCTATTTTCTGTTTCATTGATTTCTGCTCGAATCTTGATTATTTCCTTTCTTCTGGTGACTGTGGGTTTTTCTTGCTGTTCTTTCTCTAATTGTTGGAGAT
>NW_006922196.1:1236260-1252045 GCF_000298275.1 Orycteropus afer afer
TGGTGGCACCCAGCCACCGTGCACAGTCATCTGTGCAGTCCCTGGCTAGCAGGGTGATTTTTAGGTTAATTCTTAGGTCCTACCACCACTCGGGAATCTCCAAGCTGTCTGTGCCGTCAGGATTGCTCAGGATTGCTGCCAGACCGCAGCTCCGTATGTGTTCTTTTTGGTATTTTCATGCAAATTCTTCTGCTAGTTGGGGTTTAGTCCACTTCTGTATCCTTCCCTTCAAGGCACAGGGGGCCCAAGATTATCTTCTGTATCTGTGTTAACTGGTTTCCCTTTTCTTTGTTGAAGAGGGTCCGTGCAGTCTTTTGCCTAGTCTGCCATCTTGTCAGAACTCTCCCTGGCAATTTAGTATTAATTTTCTGGATTTCTGTCTGTAGATTTTGTATCATTTTTAATTTTTCATTTATTTTGTCATTTTGTTCTTGTATTGTCTTTTGAAATTGTTCTGAGGTTTTTTCTTTGTTTTCTTCAGTTTTGTCAGTGTTTTCCTTGATCTGTCTCTCAATTCACTGACGGTACCTAAATGTAATTCTTTTGAATTCCTTATCAGGGACTTCCAATGTTGCTTCTTCCTCAGGGATGTGTTTTGGGTCTGTATCCTGGTCCTTTGTTTCTCCTGCTTTATCTTGCTTCTTTGTGTGGATTGTGATGCTGTGTTGTCTCTGAGGCATTGTGATGTTTTTGTGTTTATATTTAATTGGTGATTGTATGTTAGAGTGACTTGTCCACAATTTTCATTTTCTTTGTTTTGTCTGGATGTTTTCTCCATAAGCAGGGTACTGTGATGTGCTCCTCTATTCGCTAGTTGGCAGCACTTATACACTCACCATCCATCTCCTTTCCTATTGTTAGCCTCCTGTATGTCCCTGTCGTCCTTGGCAAGCGGAGCCTATTCTTACGTCCCTGGCATCCAAATGAGAATGCTGTCACTTTAAAATCCAAAAGGACCACCACTTGTACTTATTGAAAATGGCTACATCCTCTGGACAGCTGAAAGTCCACAGCTCAGGTTATCTCCCTCCTTGCTGTTTCCCTTCCTAGTCACAGGCCACCAGCACAGCTGTCCCTACAGCCCTTGGTGATCAGGCTGATATTAGGTCAATTTTCAGGTCCCAACACCACTTGGAAATACTCAGGCTGCTGGTCTCGTCAGAAGCTGGCAGTTTTTCCACTAGTTGATACTTAATCCACTTCTGTATACTTCCTTTCAAAGCTCAGGCTCCAGGATTATCTTCTGTATCTCTCTGAATTGGTTATTCTTTTTTTTGTTGAAGAGGGGCTGTGTAACTTGTTTACCTATTCCACCATCTTACTGGAAGTCTCTCTCATTTATTTTTTAATAGTTTATGTATTATAAGGTTGTGATTTTTGTAAAGTATCAGCACAATTATATCTTCACTGTGGAATTTACCTTTCTTATCCTAAAATAAGGGAGGTCTGGTAGTGTAGTGCCTAAGGCACTTGACTGCTAACCAGAAGGCTGATGGTTCAAACCCACCAGCCACTCCTCGGAAGGAAGATGAGGCAATCTACTTTCGTAGTGATACTGCCTCGGAAACCCAAGGAGGGGTCACTATGAGTCGAGTCCGACTCGACAGCACATAACAACAACAACAACAGCAGCATCATAAAATAATATTACTCATCCTTACTGATGCTTTGTACCTTGATTTACTACTGTTGTTAGGTTTCCCTTCATCTGTATTTGTCTTATATATCTCTGTCCATTATTTTTTACCTTTTTTGGTCTCTTTGTTTTATTCATGCTGCTTTGTAAATGCTTCAGTTAAATGGTATTCTCTGACCAAACTTACGTTAATAGGGAAGTTTATGCCACAGAAACAGCTAATGTGTTTGATCTTCATTCTGTCATCCTTCATACTTGATTTTTTTTTGTTAATTTTTTATTAACAAAAAATTAAAAATTAAAATTTAATTAATTAAAATTAATTTTAAAATGAATTTTTGTTAATTTATAATAAATTGATAATTTTATTATTTTTTAAACAATTTTGCAATTTATAGCAAATTCTATGCCCTACATTGAGATGGCAGAATTATCTCTTCCCAGCTCACCCTGAGGGTGGGTGCCCTGAGGATCCAGCTCCTGTGGACTGTGCAGTTTGGTCCTCACTCCCTGAGGACAGCCAAAAGCAGGCCTGCAACCCAAGTTTGACTGAAAAGATTCCCTCTGGACTCAATCTCAAGCAGAGAGATCTGACTGAATGGAGAGTTCCATGCATTCCAGTAGTGCTCCAACATCCTGTAGCAACAGCCAGCTCCTGTCTGGGCTCAAGCCTGGCTCGCCAGAGCCTGGGCTGGATCAGAGTTGGGTGGGGAGCAGAGAGAAGCCCTTTCCTCTGACTGGAAAGCAAGCAGCAGGACCACCACTGGTCTGTCCTTATTTCATGCTGGGACTCACCCATGAGCTTAGGGAGGCTGTAGCTTTGGAGTACATGGTAGGATAAATTCAGCCTATTGGAATCTGTTGGCTGCACTGCATTACCCTCAAAGGAAAAGGGCTTCAGGATGAGGCTGGCCCATCAGAAAGCAGTGAAGGAAGAAAAGAGGGCTTCTTTAAGAGAAGCCTATAGCCTAAAATCCAACATGCTTCAGAATCCAGTAATCTTACATTCATAAAATTGAGTAATCCAACTTCTCTCCATAATCTAAAATTAGTACAAACTGAGATAGCAAGGGTTACAGAGACCTGGAGTTTGAGCCATAGGAGGAACACGGTGCCAGAATCCTTGCCCTAAGAGAGAGGTTTGCTTTGAATGCAACAATAGGACAGACATGCTATATGGGAGCAAGGGACAAAGAAGTATCTCACACTTCTCTAGAGCAGAAGCTAAACTAGAAATCATTGAAAAGACAGCTGGAAAATGTCACGTGTGGTGAGGAGCAGCCAAAATTCTCATACACTGCTGGTAAATGGACACTGGAACAACTGTTTTGGAAAACTGTTTGGCATCAACCACTCCAGTTGAACATATGCGTGCTTGTGACCCAACAATTCCTCTCCTAGGTATACCAGTGGGTGCATACATTCACCAAAGGCCATGGACAACAAAGTGTCCAGCAGCATTGATGCTGATAGCCCAAACTGGAAATGGTCCACATTTCCATTAGTAGCAGAAATGGCAAACAAAAATATGGTTTATCCACTCAACAGAACACATTACAGCAATAGTATGAATGAACCAGAAGTACAAAAATATGGATGGCATTTTATAAACTCTAAAGAGTACACATTGCATGATTCCATATATACATAGTTCAAGAACAGGAAAAACTAATACATGATGCAGAGTCAGAATCAGGGTTCAACCTGGAGGATGGTAATTGGGCCTCTTGGGTGTGATGTTCTGCTTCTGATCTGGGTTCTGGTTATGAGGAAACGTTCTCTTGGTTAAAACACAGTAAGCTATACATTCAACAATTCGTGTAGTTCTCTGTATGTGTGTTATACTGCAGCAAAAAGTTAAAAAAAAAAAAAACCAAGGGCTGGGAAGAGAATCTGTTGCTAGGAGACAAAGGAACCAAGATTCTGGTTTTGGTGATTAGCCCCTAAGAGTTCAGAGAATGGATACAAACTGAAGACTACTAAATTCACAACAAACCACCAAGCCTGGCCAGCAATGGTGTCAGATCAACCCATAGGATGTAGCTGCTAAAGAGCTGTGGCCTCAGGAGGGCCATCCTGCTGCCCTCGGACATGGCCTAGACAGTGGTCCAGGGAGCTCTCCATGCAGACAGGATCAATATCTGGAGACATATGCTCAGACTTCAAGCTAGGGAAGACTCACAGCTCTGTCCCATGGGGGAGAAGTTGAATGCACCTCAAGTCAGGATGGAATTTCTAAGGTTCACCCATGAAGAGAAGACTGGAAGGATGTTAAGCAGCTGAAAAGGACTGTTAGGGACACTTGTTTCTCCCACACTGGACCCAAAGACTCTTCTGCAAACCACATTCTGCTTACCTTGAGCCACTGCCCACCAAGCAGAAACATAGCCCGTACCACAAGTGTAATTTTAAAATGTTGCATACCACATGCAAAAGAGTAAATTTTAATAATATATTCTCTCTAATCCAAAATATCATTTCAATGTGTAAGCAATATAAAAATTAAATGAGATGCTTTTTGCATACTCAGTCTTTGAAATCTAGTGTATTTTCCACTTAAGAATACTTCTCCATCTGCAGCAACCATACTTCAAGTACTCAGTGGACAGCACAGGGGAGAACTGCTCATCACCCTACAACTCCTTATGGTTACGTGTGTAGTTTCTGGGGTGGCACCCTACATGAGATCTAGGGTTGTTGTTGCTAGGTGCCATTAAGTTGGCCCCTGATTCATGGCAACCCCAGCATAATGGAATAAAACATTTCCGAGTCCCGTACCATCCCCATGATCATTGTGGATTGGACCATTGTGATCCATAAGGTTTTCATTAGCCAGGACTTTCTCCCTAGTCTCTTAGTCTGGAAGTGCCACTGAAATCTGTTCAGTGTCATAGCAGCCCACAAGCCTCCGCTAACAGACAGGTGGTAGCTGCACATGAGTTATGTTGGACAGGAATTGAACCCAGGTCCCCATATGCATGGCAAGAATTCTACCTCTGAACCACCACTGCCACTCTGAGACCCAGGATACACTGGTCCATTCCCCTGTTCACAGAGGTTGTGTCAATGAGAAGTGGTGAGACTTTTGCTAGGAATCCTGTAGAAGACTGTCAGTCAGTGTTCTCCAGAGAAATAAGACCAGTAAGATAAATATATCTAGAGAGATTGCCTTTAAAGAATTGGCTCACCGGATTATGGTCCCTGGGAAATCTGAAATCTATAGGGCAGCAGTAGGCAGGAAACTTGACAGGAGCTGATCCTGCAATCTGGAGGCAGAATTCCTTCTTCTCCAGGAAACCACGGTTTTTGATCTTGAGGCTGTCAACTGATTGGATGAGGCCTACCCAGATTATTGAGGATAACCTGGTTAAAGTCAACTGATTAGAAATATTAACCACATTTACAAAATACCTTCAATATCTAGACTAGTGTTTGACCAAACAAATGGGTACCACTGCCCAGCCAAGTAGACACATTATATTAACCATCACAGACAGTTCATTTTCTCACTGGCCTTGAAACTGAGAGAAGGGATGTGAGGCCTGGACCTGCCACAGGTGTCTTGGGACCATAGAGGAGAGCCAACCTGAGAATGGAGCCACCAGACAGAGTAAAAGAGACCCCAGGAGGCAAGGGATAGAAACTGGGCTCTGTAGATATCCTTTGAGCATCTGTATCAGGCACACCTAACCCTATTTCTGGATTTCAGTTCCATGAATTAGAAACATTGCTTTCTTACTAAGCAAATTTGGGCTGTATTGAAGTGACTTCTAATAATAGAATCCTAAACAATAAACCACATTACTCAAATTATCTCTGCTATATTTTTCCCTCTAATGACTTAGAAGTTTTTCATTCTGTTGTTTTATTCTTCTTATTTATTCACATTACTAATGTTGTTGTTACATGCCGTCGAGTCGGACCTGACTCATAACGACTCCTCCTTGGGTTGCTGAGACAGTATCACTACGGAAGTAGATTGCCCAATCTGACTCACCGCGACCCCTTCTGAGGAGTGGCTGGTGGGTTTGAACTACCAGCCTTCTGGTTAGCGGTCAAGTGCCTTAGGCACTATGCTACCAGAGCTCCTCACATTACTAGTATACTATTCATAATACATTTGGCGTAGTGCCTAAGGCATCTGACTGCTAACCAGAAGGCTGGCGGTTCAAACCCACCAGCTACTCCTCAGAAGGGATCACTGTGAGTCAGATCTGACTCTCTGTCAGTGAGTTTGGTTTTTGGTTTTTGTTAAGTCTAAAATCACTGTATTCCATTTGAACCTAGAGTTTGACTTCTAGGGGCTTATCCCAAAGAAATAACCAGATGAGTATCCAAAATAGCATATCCAGGTAGTCACCAAATTACTATGTAATTTGCTGATGTTAACATTCCCAGATATTCACTCACAGATGTTCAATGTTATGATTGACTGTTCAAAACACTGCCATACAGAAGGCTATGGGGGACAAAAAAAAAGAGGTATTCCACTTACATACATCAAAACCAACGTAGGATAGACTCATAGGAATGGAACTCTTGTTTAGTCAGAGACTAAGTATATAAGAATTTTCAGTGCAATAAAAAGCAAAAAACAGACACAAACAAATACTAGGACGTGACCCAGGTACCTTGCTCTGAAAGACTGGTTCCCTCAACACATCAGCTGCCAGAATACTCAGCACACAGCAGTTTTCTTCATCCAAGTGGACAGTTCCCTGCTAGGCAGAGAGGCAACAATGCCTGATGGTCTGTGGTTGGAGCAGGATGTAGCGTAGAGAAAGGGGCATGGTGGAGGGAGGAGAACCAGCAGAGAGTCGGGGGAACATGGGGAACAATGTGGGTCCCAGCCCCTATCTCCTCGTCAGGGAGAGAAAGAGTATCCAGGAAGTGATGGGCACTAGGGACAGAGCCACACCCACAGGGACAGAGCAAGGAAGAACAAGCTTGGTAGCTAGGCGGACGAGGCACAGAATGCTCCTTTTCCCAGGCCACTCACTCCCTAAGGGGTGTGCCTGGGACCCAAAAAATGCCAAAACCACAGTGAGGCAAAGCCATTGGGCAACTTGGGAGGAAGACAAGAGGGGCCACCATGGCAAGGAAGTGAAGTGATCCCTCCACAGAGGCTTCTGATGGGGCCATGCTAATGAGGAACCAAGGTGAATGGTGTCTACAGGGAGAGCCACACTCAGCCACTAGGAACCGGAGGACTTTAGGCACAAGTGCTGAGCAGGTCACAAGGGATGTTGCCTGGGATTCCATGGCATCAAATGACACTGGATTCCAAGCTCCCCATTTCTCACCATAAAAGCCACACTATCTCCCACAACCTGATGCCATTTTAGACAGCAGCCTTGAGAGAAGGCAGAAGGCTGAGAAATCCTCCAGATACAGTAGTCTCTACAGGGAAGCTTTTCAAACTAAAACATGCACAAGAATTCATTAGAGCTGTTGTTAAAATGCAGATCCTGAATCAGCATGTCTGGGATGAGGTCTAGAGCCTGCTGGTCCTAATCCAGGGACCACACTTTTCAGTGTTAAGGCCCTGTGAGATCTGTTTGAACTAAATCAAATAAAGTAAAATACTTCCCTCCTCCCACTCTCCAACAGATGTGGTATTCACACCGCAGACGGATCAGTTACACAAAAAATAAGGACACTACCTGTTCTCTGCACATCTGAGCTTAGTGGAACTAAACTGTGAAACTCACTACAGCTATTTATAAAACCAAAACCAAACCCATTGATTCCAATTCACAGAAACCCTATAGGACTGAGAAGAACTGTCCCATAGGGTTCCCAAGGCTGTACATCTTTACAAAAGCAGACTGCCATGTCTTTCTTCCAGGGAGTGGCTGGAGGGTTCAAACTTCTGACATTTTTGGTTAGCAGCTGAGCATTTTAACCACTGCACCACCACGGCTTGTTCACATACTTATCAATCACGTAGTAGAAATTTTGAAAAAAACAATGTTTAGGCATAAAGATTAAGAACATTAAATTATGTACTTAACACATCCAGGTTTAGCACACTCTGGGGATTCAAGAAAGACTAAAGCCATAAATAAAAAGGAGTACTTTAACCTTACTTTATAAATCATGTAATTGAGTCCTAGAAAATATTTTCCTTTTGTTACGGCTGTTAGAATTCTCCTCTGACTGCATTAATGAGTGGGTCCTGGCCCTGCCCTCACATATTGCTGACCACTACAGTTTAAACATACAAAAAATAAAATAAAATAAATATAAAGTAACTTTATTAATTTATTGGAAATTATACATCTGGTAATATTCAGCTGTTATAAAATTTTTGGCTCCTCATATAAAAGCTTTCATGTTATAATTCCAAGCCAAAAAAACCAAACTCACTGCTATCAAGCAGTTGGATCCAAATCATAGTGACCCCTCCTTGGGTTTCCGAAGTGGTATCACTACCAAAGTAGATTTCCCAACCTTTCCTCCGAGGAGTGGCTGGTGGGTGTGACCCTATTAATCACCTTCCTCATAATCCTGAAGTTACTGCAGGACATGATGCTTAATACACAGGTAGATACACGCAACAGAGGAAGGGCAGTCAGGGTCTCCCCCAGAATATAAAAACTCAAAAGGTACAAGGAAAAAAATTATTTTAGGATTTGAAAGCTGTTTTAATTTGTTACAATACAGGTTGATGCAAGTATGTTCTCTCAAAGCTAACAATTAAACTTCACACCTAGTAATGTTCAATTAAAAGTACAAAGCTACCCTATGGTCCCCTCTATTCATAATGTCCATCTGTGTGTCTCAACATGGATTACTATGAATTTCAGGGCCCCTGTCTTAGGTTCCAAAGAGGCCTGGTAGTACAGTGGTTAAGTGCTCAGCTGCTAATCCTAAGGTCAGCAGTTCAAATCTGCCAGCTGCTCTATGGGAGAAAAATGAAGCAGTTGGTTTCTATAAAGATTTGCAGCCTTGGAAAGCCTATGGGGCAGTTTTACCCTGTCTATACAGTTGCTATGATCAGAAACAACTTGATGGTGATGGGCAGCAGGTAGGTCTTAAACTCTTAGGGCTGCCATAACAAAATACCACAAAATGGGTGACTTTAAACAACAGAAATTTAGGGAAGAGACAATAGGGTATCTTGGTGACACATTCTACCCAGTCACTCTACAAAAAAGACTTGAAAAACCAAGCAAAACAGATACAGATGATAATCCTGAAACTCTGGGCATCAAAGGAAACAATAAAGAATTGGATTCAACATTGACTGAAAAAAGAAACAAAACAAAAACAGTGACTGAGGAGAAGAGAGAGCACAGAGTGGCCATTTTGAGACACAGAGGGAACATACATGAGTGAGGAGAAGCCAGCTTCAAGGAATCCCCATTAAGACAGATACACAGTGTAAACAAATCTGGAGTAAAACAAGGTTAGCAAAAGGTAATCTAGCTCTAAGAGAGGAAAATACAGGGAAATGCGTGATAATTCAAGTGGTACATGTGACCACAGAGCAAAGAGAGATAGTAAAAGGAGATGAAATCACGGATCAATACAGAGCCCTATTCATTTGTATTGAGAGTCCATAGAGTAGAGAAGGCTTGTGAAGTAGCAACTGGAGATAGTGGACTCTGAGCAGCCCTCACTTAATTGAGTCAAGGCAGAAACCAGATAACTGGCTGAACCTGCCCAGGGCATCTGGCCAATAGCAGTGAATAGCGACTAGAGAAGTGCATTTTCCTGCTTTCCATACCACAACTTCCTGGTGACCAGGAGTGAGATACCCCACCTCCACCAAAGCAATGGCTACTGATGCCCAACTGTAGGCCCCACCTGCTTGGTTCACTCAGACTGCCTCCCCCAACCAGAGGCCACCTGTATTGACTCACAAGTCTGTGGATCATGCTTTACTCACCTGGCACTAATGTGATTAACAGGGTATGCTTTCCCACACCACAACCTGCAGGACTACAGTCTCTACAGTCAGATGAGCACATATGCACAGAGTGCACACCAGGCCCCTGACAGCTCCATGGACATGCACTGTGAGGATCGTACAACAGCCACCTGCTGACACTAAGGCCAGGGGTACAAGTCCCAACTGATAGGGTACTATGTGTCTGCTGCCTTAGAAGTGCCAGCAATCTTTGCTGCATCAAATTATTTTATTTTTTGCTTTTCTTCTTTCCTCTTTTCCTTTTTCTCCCACTTCTTCCTTTTTATTTATTTCCTCCCTTGTTCTCTTCTTCCTTTATTTCTATGGATATTTTCTCATACCCCCATTTTTTTTCTTTTCTTTTTTTTTCTTTTCCCCATCCAGCAAGAAGTAGAATTTGTTTACCCACTAGAAAGCCACATCCACCATGTCAACCACCTACCACCACACCCAATGGGCAAGTGCTACCATCTACTCCTATACCATTAGATCCACAACAAATGCTGCACAATACCTGCTCACCCTGCCCACAGCTGCTCTTCACAAGCAGCAAAGACACCTGTACCCACACTCCCATAAGTTACCTAACCCACTCAGAGACAAGTAGGGAGTGCTCCTATATTGCCAAACTACAAATCAAACTAGCAGGTCCAGCTTGCCTGCCTGGATATATCAAAAGAAAACAACAAAAAATCAAAGTGAAACAAACCAACAAATAGACACAATGACTCCAAGATGTCTGAGAGACAACAAATAATTTCAAATCAAACAAAGAAACAAGATAAAATGGCATAAGCAAGCAACCAAAATAAAGAGCCAAGAAACCTCCCTGAGGAGAACAGGTTATAGAACTACCTGATAAGTAATTCCAATAACTATAAATAAAGGCTTCCAAGAGATCAAGAAAACTACAAAAAAAAAAAAAAAAAATCAAGGAAGAGACAGACAATACCCTAGAAGACTTCAAGAAAACAATACAAGACGAAAATGACAAATAAAACTAAGACAATTAGAAACCATACCAAAAAAGCAATCAGAAATCCAGAAGATGAAAACTAAAATTTCAGAGATACTAACAATTTAGCAGGACAATGAGTAGAATCAAATCAATAAAAGAACAGATTAGCAAAATGTAAGACAAATCCTTTGACATCAATTTGCATGAGGAAAAATCAGATAGAAGAATGAAAAACACGAAGAAGGACTAAGAGTCATGTAGGGTACCATCAAGAGGAAAAATTCATGTGTCACTGGATTTCCAAAACAAGAGAATGCAAAAAAAAAAAAAAAAAAAAAAACCCACAGAGAATTGTTGAAGATTTACTAGCAGAAAACTTCTCTAACATCATTAAAGACAAAAAGATCCAGCCATGAACCCCATACAAGATAGACCCCAAGAGAAAGTCACCAAGACTTACCATAAAAAAACTTTGCAAAACCAAAGACAAAAAAAGCATCTTCAGAGCAGCTTGGGAAAATAAAAATGTCACCTACAAAGAGGAATTAATAAGACTAAACTTCGAGCTCTGTGGCAGAAACTATGCAGCAAGAAGGAAATAAACAAAACAAAACAAAACAAAAAAGCCATCAAGTCAATTCCAACTTATAGTAACCCCCTATCAGGTTTCCAAGGCAGTAAGGGAATGATATATATAAAACCATGAAAGGAAAAAAAAAATTGCCAACCAAATGATATACCCAGCAGAACTATCCCTCTAATGTTGTAGTTAGGTACCATTGAGTCAGATCTGACTTGTAGCAACCATACATACAACAGTCCTGTGCCAGCCTCACAATCCTAGCTATTCCTGAGCCCATCATTGCAGCCACCGTGTCAATCCATCTTATCGAGGGCCTTCCCCTTTTACATTGACCCTCTGCATTACCAAGCATGATATCCTTCTCCAGGGAATGGTCCCTTCTGACAAAATGACCAAAGTAGGTGAGATGAAGTCTGGCCATTCTCACTTCCAAGGAGCATTCCAGCTGCACTTCTTCCAGAACAGATCTGTTAGTTTTTCTGGCAGTCCAAGGTACATTCAGTATTTTTTGCCAACACAACTCAAAAGCATCAGCTTTGCTTAGGCTCTTCTTTATTCACTGTCCAGCTTTCACATGCATTATGTGGCAATTGAAACTACCATGGCTTGCTTGGGTGAGATGCACCTTAGTCTTAAAAGAGATATCTTTGCTCTTCAGCATTTTAAAGAGATCTTTTGCAGTAGATTTACCCAGTGCAACATGTAGTCTGATTTCTTTCTTTCTTTTCTTTTCTTTTTTTTTTTTTAACTGTGATTTGGGTGAAAGTTCACAGAGCAAATTCACTTTCCATACAGCAGTTCACATATACTTTGTCTCATGACACTGACTACAATTTACCACAATGCAACAGCTCCCCTCCCACTTCTTCCCCACAGTTACCTGTGTCCTTCCTTCCATGCACTCCTGTCCCCTGAGCTATGTCCCTGTGTATACACAGCCCTTCTATTCTCCCATGATTGTTCTCTCCAACGAGTTATCTACCTAGTATAAATGTTAACCTCGTATGCCTGTCTTTTGTTTGGCTGGAAGCCACAGGAGTGGTTTCAATTCCAGACCTGAAGGGCAGCTAGAGGCCATAGTCTCAGTGGTTCCACCATGCTCCATCAGACCAGCAAACCTGGTCCTTTTTTTTCCAAATGATTTTGAGTTTTGTTCCACATTATTATCCCACTCTATCCAGGATCTCCTACATAGATCCCCCTCCGAGTGGTTATTAGTGGTAGTCGGGCACCATCTCATCCTTCTGGTCTCATAGTCGTATAGGCAGGCTGAAGATCACATGGTATACCAGTTGCTTGGACTAATTGTTTCCATGAATCTTTGGTTTTCTTCATTTTGCTTTGCTCTGGACGAGGAGAGACCCATCATTACATCTAGATTGCTGCCTGTAAGCTTTAAGATCCCAGTCACATAGTCTGATTTCTTGACTGATGCTTGGTGTTGATTGTGGAACCAAGTAATATGAAATCTTTGACAACTTTCATCTTTTCTCCATTTATAGTGATGATGCTTATTGGTCCAGTGTGAGAAATTTCATCTTCTTTATGTTAAGGTATAATCCATACTGTAGACTGTAGTCTTCAATCTTCATCAGTAAGTACTTCAAGTCATCTTCACTTTCAACAAGCAAAGTTTTGTTATCTGCATATCATAGGTTGTTAATGAGTCTTCCTCCAATCCTTTGCCAATGTGGCAAAGATGCCACATTCTTTTTCATATAGTCCACCTTCTTGGATTATTTTGTAACCATGCAAATTGAAAAGTATGGTGAAAACATACAACCCTGACACACTGTCTTCCTGATTTTAAACCATGCAGTATCCCATTGTTCTGTTCAAATGATAACCTCCAGGTCTCTACACAGGTTGCACATGAGCACAATTAAGTGTTCTGGAACTCCCATTCTTCTCTATGCTATCCATAATTTGTTATGACCCACACAGTCGAATGATTTTGCATAGTCAATAAAATACAAGTAAACCTTTCTGGTATTCTTGATCCATCTGACATCAGCAATGATATCCCTCACTCCATGTCCTCTTCTGAATCCAGCTGGCATTTCTGGAAGTTCTCTGTCAATATACTGTTGCAACCATTTTCTAATTATTATCAGCAAGATTTTATTTGCATGAGATATTAATGATATTGTTTGATAATGTCCACATTCTGTGGATCACCTTTCTTTGGAATGGGTACAAATATGGGTCTCCTTCCAGTCAGTTGGCCAGGTAGCTGTCTTCCAAATTTCTTGACATAGACAAGTGAGTGCCTCCAGCACAGATTCCATTTGTTGAAACATCTAAATGGGTATTCCATCAAATCCTGAAACCTTGTTCTTTGCCAATTCCTTCAGTGCACCTTTGACTTCTTCCTTCTGTATCATCAGTTCTTGATCTTCTGCCATCTCCTGAAATAGCTGAACATTGAACAATTCTTTTTTGTACATGACTTTTTGTTTTTCTTCCATCTTCTTTTGATGCTTCCTGCATCATTAAATATTTTGCCCATAGAATCTTTTAATACTGCAACTTGAGGACTGAATTTTTTTCTTCAGTTCTTTCAGTTTGAGAAATGCCAAATATGTTCTTCCCTTTTGGTTTTCTAACTCCATGTCTTTGCACATTTCATTATAACATTGTCTTCTTGAGCTGCTCTTTGAAATCTTCTATTCAGTTGTTTTATCTTGTCATTTCTTCCATTTGCTTTAGCTATTCTCTATTCAAAAGCAGGTTTCAGAGTCTCTTCTGACATCCATTTTGGTCTTTTCTTCCTTTCCTGTCTTTTTAATGACCTTTTGCTTTCTTCATGTATGATGTTCTTGAAGTCATCCCACAATTCTTCTGGTTTTTGGTGGTGTTTAATGCATCAGATCTATTCTTTAGATGGTCTCTAAATTCAAGAGGGATATAATCAAGGTTATATTTTAGCTTTTGTGGACTTGTTTTAATTTTCTTCAGCTTCAACTTGAAGTTGCATATGAGCACTTGATGGTCTTTCATAGTCAGCTCCTGGCCTTGATTTGGCTGAAAATATTGAGCTTATCCATCACCTCTTGCCACATATGTATTCAACCTGATTCCTGTGAACTCCATCTGCCATAGTCCAAGTGTATAGCTGCTATTTATACTGTTGAAAAAAGGTATTTGCAATGAGTAAGTTGTTGGTTTGCAAAATTCTATCATGTGATCTCCAGCTTATTTCTATCACCAAGGCTATATTTTCCAACTACCTGTGATTTTTCTTCATTTCCTACTTTTGCATTCCTATCACCAGTGAAAATCAACACATTCTTGATTGCATGTTTGGTCCATTTTACACTGCAGAAGTTGTAAAAAAAAATCTTCAGTTTCCTTGTCTTTGGCTTTGGTAGTTAGTACGTAACTTTGGATAATAGTAGTATTAACTGGTCTTCTGTGTAGATTTATGGATATTATCCTATCACTGACAGCATTGTGCTTCACGATAGATCTTGAATCATTCTTTGTGATGATGATGGCCATGTTATTCCTCTTCAATTTGTCATTCCCAGCATAGTAGATCATATGGTTGTTTGATTCAAAATGGATAAAACCTGTCAATTTTAGCTAACTAATGCCTAGAACATCAATCTTTACACATTCCATTTCATTTCTCACAACTTCCAATTTTCCTAGATTCATACTTCGTACATTCCATGTTCCAATTATTAATAGATGTTTGCAGATATTTCTTCCCATTTTGAGTCACGTCACAGCAACAAATGGAGGTCCCAAAAGCTTTACTCCATCCACATCAAGATCAACTCTACTCTGAGGAAGCAGCTCTTCTCGAGTTGTATTTTCAGCACCTTCCAACCTGAAGGACTCTTCTTCTGGCACTGTATCAGACATTGTTTACTGTAATATATCAGACAGTGTTTCAGTGTTATTCATAAGGTTTTGACTGGCCAACTCTTTGAGAAATGGATGATCCCTTCCCTCTTCTGCACCTTTCTTAGTCTAGAAGCTCTGCTAAACCTGTCCACCATGGGTGACCCTGCTGGTATTTGAAATACTGGTGGCACAGCCTCCAGCCTCACAGCAACACACAAGTCACCAACTGTAGATGAGAGGTGGGTCTCTCTACCAGGATGGCAAAATTAAAACATTTCTAGATGAATGGAAATTTGTAAAATCCACACTAACTTGACCAGAAATGCTAAAAGAAGGCCTTTACTCAGAGAACCAATAATGTCAGACAACATCCTGAGATTAAAACAAATGCCAACATTAGCCAGCAATCAAACCAGAAAAACAATTCTCAAAAATGAAATTAACTAAGACTTAAAAAGGAAACAGAGGTGTCGATCTATAAATGACAACCACAAAGCAAAAAGAGGGAATAAATGGTATAATTACAGAGATTACAAATAGAGAGGAAGTTGGGATGATATCAAGATACAATAAACTGTTTTAATATAGGGAGATAAAAATAAATTACAGGGTAACCACAAAGAAAATTAATAAACCTTACAACCAAAAGAAGAAAGATTTAAAAAATAAGGACTTAATGAACACAAGATCAATGTTGTTGTTGTTGTTGTTAAGTGCCGTCGAGTCATTTCCGACTCATAGCGACCCCATGCACAACAGAACGAAACACTGCCCGATCCCGCGCCAGCCCCACAATCCCTGCTATACTTGAGCTCATCATTTCAGCCACCGTATCAATCCA